>NW_027176706.1:1866426-1913438 GCF_023349555.1 Cebidichthys violaceus
TAAAGATGGCCGCTGTCAAGCTTGTCCGAGAAATAAATCGCAAGATCATCATGAACGCCCAACCAGCCGGGAGTTGCAAATTAAATAGTGCAACTGAGGTTTTTTACTTTTTCACGGTATTCTCTTTACAGTATTTTAGGTTCCGTTTATTGCAAGATTTTTTTTAACAACTTTATTTAGTGTTTGATAGCCGGCATATTGTTTTTGGTTTGTCTATAATTGGGCGCTGGAGACACGTTTACTGTTGGTTGAACGTTTTATTTTGGAGAGAAAATCTGTGAATTCGGACAAACAGGAAGTGGAAGACCTGTTCCCCATTTCACCAGCATGAACAGCTTGTTCTTTCTGTCTCACCTCTGTGTGTGTGTGTGTGTGTGTGTGTGTGTGTGTGTGTGTGTGTGTGTGTGTGTGTGTGTGAACAAATTGATTTAGATTGTCTTAATCTCTTTGGCTCTTTGTCTCTCATGGGAAGCCTTGTTTTCCCACCGGTATATAATTGATGATTTGCGTCTTTATTTCTCTCTGTTCTGTTCATTCTCCCTGAACCCGCCGGGCGACTTTACCAACCTGACGAAGACAAAGCACGAATCTGTTCAAAGACGTCTGTCACACACACTCTTACAGTATATGTGCTCACACACACACATCATAGATGTACTGCTTTGGTTCACAGACCCACATCAGTTTACAATACTTACATTCATATTTCTGTGTTATCACCCGTTAGTTTGTGGACTGTCGTTTCGAAACCTCGAGTTCGACATTTCGGCCGTTGCCATCTCTGATTTTGGCCATCGCCATTTTGTTTTTTTCGAACGGAAGTGACCATATTTAAAGGACACAGTCCGCCCTAAAACATACTCTTCTTTATGGTCTATTGAAGAAGACTTCAAACTATAGCGATTGAGACCACAAACTCATGTTCACAGTGTTTACTGAGGTAATAAATCAAGAGAGAAGGAGAGTCGTTTTCCCATAGACTTCTATACACTTCATACAACTTATCTTTGTCCCCTGATGGCCTTTAGAACGAATGCAAGTTTAAGGAACTTCTGCTTTGGCTTCTTTTGTCAGAACCGGAGGTTGCCACCGGGTCCGAATGGTCTGAACACAGATGGCAAACTGTATTACTGCTTTCAACCTTCTGTTCTTACCTTTTCACAATAAACAGAAACATTTTTTTGTAAAGATGTATCCCGTATAAAATCCTTTTAAAACATTCTCCAGGGCAGGTACACCAGAAAATTAGCATTGAACTATTTATTTATGGCCATAATAGAGCCAGATATAGAGGTACATTTGATAATGACGGGACAAGTTAGCCGTTAGCGAGCTAATGTTAGCTACGTGTTTTGCTAGCTAATGTACTTTGCTAAAGCACTTGCAAAACATATTCCTGCACAGCTTTCTGATTTATCCACATTTCATACAGTTGGAATTCTTTAGCTTAACTTACAGAAGCCTTAAACTTAAACTTAAAACATAGTGAGGGTCAGGATCCCATTGTATTCCCATTATTCCTGATGATACCTCACTTTTGTCTTCTTAAAGGCTCAGTTTTTGTAGATCCGCAGCTCGTAGAAACTTAGTTCTGGGTTCTTCAACCTGTTGGTAGTACATCTCACCACACAGCAGCTTTTTTGGCATTTTTCTGTTGTTTGCTAACCCGACCGTAAGTGACAAGGAGGAACCTTCAGGCGATACAAAGTCAATGAAGACCAATGAATTGTCCCCTCCGGTATGATAACAGGTCCAGTGATACAAATTCATGATGATTCGCAAGTGAATCATTGAGGAAATACTAAATGCATAACAAGGAAAAAACATTTTTAGACACAACAATGAGAATCTGAACTTAAGACGTGTATTTGTCGTAGTGAACAGACGTTTGACATGATGCTTCAAACGATGACAGAGTAGTGACAAAGAGAAACTCTTACTCTACCCTCCTCCTACTCACTGCGCCGTCTCGCTCTAACTGTAACATGTCTTTTGTTGGTGGGTTTACATTGGCCGTGTCATCTCTGCAAGACTTTGCTCAGATCTGCTCCTCCGCAATCCAGAGCTCTGCAGTCCAGGCGCTGACTGCCGGGCTACATTTTACAGAGATTCCTCTCTCTTATAAAAGAAATAACACTCTTTCATGTGCAGAATTCCTGAGAGCCGTGCATCAGAGTGGCGCGTGTGTGTGTGTGTGTGTGTGTGTGTGTGTGTGTGTGTGTGTGTGTGTGTGTGTGTGTATGTGTGTGTGTGTGTGCGTGCGTGGCAGCCTGGATGCCAGATTGGACCGAGAGTTATGCGATGGAGAGGAGAGATTGCAACGAATCACAAAGCCTTATTCAGCCTTGGGAAGACTCTTAGGGAACACTCTCTCAATGCTTTTTTAATTAGAGCGACTTCGCACTCACACACACACACACACACACACACACACACACACACACACAGACAGACGCGTGTATTTCTCTTTCTCTCCGATTTTTCAGTCTCTTTGCCTACTCATTACTGCATATTACTGTTTTTGATACCCTCTATTCTGTGGGTGTGTAGGTCTCCCCTGCTTATTATTGTGCAATCAGCGTGTGTTTAAACTTGTGTGTGTTTGTGTGTGTGTGTGTGTGTGTGTGTGTGTGTGTGTGTGGACATCCACAGCGCTGAGCGAGGGTGTGTGACCGAGTGCTACCCTGTATCAGAGGGTATCTCTGTGTTTGTGTGTCAGCAGCATATTGCTCGGCTTAGGGCGGCGCCAACCCCAGCGCCGGCGCTCATTACATCACTTCAACACACACACACACACACACACACACACACACACACACACAAGGGCGTACAGAGCCCCCGCAGCTATACCTGCTTTGTCTAGCGCTGCCCATCTTTGGCTGCTGGCTGTTTTAGCGGTGAGGTCATGCTGCACAATCTCTGGGATTCCACGCGTTCGTTCGTCCGAGTGGAGTGTGTAGTCATTGTTTTCTACACGTGTGAAGCCATGTGTGTGTGTGTGTGTGCGTGTGTGTGAGAGAGAACACTTTTTTACATATGCGGGTCTTGTAAATGTGGTCGTGATAGATCCCATTCGTTGCTTGATGTTTCTCTATCTGTGTGTGTGTGTGTGTGTGTGTGTGTGTGTGTGTGTGTGTGGCTGCCACATCACAAAACACAGTCAGGGTGTGTAGATTCACAAAACTATAATGCAGATTACAGACCTGGCAGAGTAACTGAAGAGCAAACATCTCATTACACAGAGAACGTTGTATACAAGGCTCAGCTCTATTACAGGCCACAACTCAGGACTACTTTATTACAGCTTCGACAGGATGAAGGCAGCGGGCGGAGGGCAAAAAGAAAAGGCATGCGGCAGAGAGGGAGGAGTGTGAAAGTTTAATGCCGACACACAACACAATGTTCCCCCCGCGAACATCATTCACTGCTCACACACACACACACACACACACACATGGATGAGCGAGGTCATTTTACCTGGGGTAAGCAGATACCTCCAAGAGGCGAGGTAAACGTCTCCCGGCCAACGGCAGTGTGAGGCGGCCCGCGCTGCTCCGACTGAAACATTAATCGTCTTTCCGGGTCACGCTCAACGTCGGGATGTACAGTAAACTCCAGTGTTGCAGCAGAGGATGGGGAGAAAATGAGAAAGCGTAGATAAGAATTTAGGTCACGTCACAACCTCCCCCCTCCAAACACACACACACACACACACACACACACACACACACACACACACACACTGTTCATATGTTAATCAGATTGAATTTTAAACCCTCATAACGATACAGCCCATTCACGCACCCACACAGAGAGCAAAACACATTTAAATTGAACCATATCTCTTTAGAAAAAAATCCTGCACATACACTCCTCACATATACAGGACGGGGGGGGGGGGGTTACTAAAATGACTTGTCATCAGCATCCAAAGCTTTTCTCCAGAGGTATTGTTTATGTAATAAGAGCTAATGGGTTGTTTCGTAGGACGTGGACGGTGTGTTTGATGTGGCGGAGGAGCAGCTGGAAGACATCAGCGTGGGACTGAGGGGAGTGGGAGTCTGTATACACGGGGATATACAACTGATTTACCCTTAAGACTGCGTGTGTGTGTGTGTGTGTGTGTGTGTGTGTGTGTGTGTGTGTGTGTGTGTGGCTCCTGTTACGTAACTTGTTGTAATAGATACACCTGTTGAACACTGTTTACCTGATGCACGCTCTCTCTCTCTGTCTTTCTGACTTTTATCCGCGAAGAGAAGAACAGACCAGGCGATAACGACGCACCTGAGGAATTCAGTCAAATCTTCAGTAAAGTGAAATTCGGGACCTTATATGTTCCGATTGGGCCCGGGTACATCATCATGCAACACCGACCACCGGCGTTTATCTTATCGCTTGTATTGTTTCTGTTTGAAGCTGCCAAATGCCAAACCATGATTTATCCCCTGACTGGACCTCTTGTGGCCTCACAAACTATACGTCACACGTTCATATTCAGAAAGCTGCAGGTTCTTCACAAGAGCTGTTCAGTAGGTTTAGTCAAGTTCTAACACATCTCATGACACCGAAAGGAAAGTCACAGCAGTAAATTAGACCCGCAGATGTTATCTATGCAGACAAAGAGAGTTACTACTGCTGCAATTTTAACATGTTCTACTCCTGAAGGCAGTGAGTATAATAGAGGCTTTACATTGGCACCTATATCACCTGTTATCTAACACAGAAGGGTGGGGCAAAGATCTTCAAATGAAGGTTATATTTGGGTTCTGATTATATTTGGATACAGCACCGATTGCCCGCTAAGCAAGTAAAATGCCACGTCGGGTTAGTACGTAAATAAAGCAACAATTTACTCGAGCGAGTGGTAATAAAAAGATGAAACACATTCTTTCTGGAGCTGAAGTAGGAGTGAGCCCATCTCGTTTCCTTCTCGTCTCTGGTTAGAGCTGCACATGCACCGATCGGGGACTCGCGAGAAAATGGTGTCGGTTAAAGACAAGGTTTATTGAGTCGAAGTGCGAGCGAACGCTTCAATTATCCCGGAAACAGGAGAAGTCAGAGGATGTGGGTGAAATTTGAGCAGTTTGCCGCAAGTTTTCGGAGAGCAAGGCGGATGAAACATGAAAATTAACTTTAGTTGTCATTTGATATCCAATAATAATTTGCATCCTGGGATAGGAACCACACTCTCTCTCTCTCTCTCTCTCTCTCTCTCTCTCTCTCTTCTGAATAACCAGTGACATTTAAAAGCAGTGGGAGCTTTGTACTACTTACATTTAAACACAAACAGCAGCAACAACAATGAAACACACCTGCAGATGATCCACTTACTTTCCTTGCCTGTAGATGGCACACATCAGCATCTTTACATCAGCATCTTTACATCAGCATCTTTACATCAGCATCTCTACATCAGCATCTCTACATCAGCATCTCCACATCAGCATCTCCACATCAGCATCTCCACATCAGCATCTCCACATCAGCATCTCTACATCAGCATCTCTACATCAGCATCTCCACATCAGCATCTCTACATCAGCATCTCCACATCAGCATCTCTACATCAGCATCTCTACATCAGCATCTCCACATCAGCATCTCTACATCAGCATCTCCACATCAGCATCTCTACATCAGCATCTCCACATCAGCATCTCTACATCAGCATCTCTACATCAGTATCTCCACATCAGTAACTCTACATCAGCATCTCTACATCAGTATCTCCACATCAGTATCTCTACATCAGCATCTCTACATCAGCATCTCTACATCAGCATCTCTACATCAGCATCTCTTGGTGGAGCAGGTTGGGCTTAAACTCCACGTCTTAGCAACTGCTGCAGCTCTGCAGCTGGACATGGTTTTGAGTGCTTAGGTTTAGGATTACATTATGCCCTGAGGTCTTTTTTTATTGTGATATCAGTGCCGTGCCACAAGATGGGAGTGCTGGGCTGATGTTTGGCAGATGCATTAGACGTGGGAAAACGGATCAGTCACCAGCGCCGTACAGGTCGATCTATATTACGATGATTGGTTTGCTTTTGTAACTTCTTAAAACAAATGTCACAATCCTGGCCTCTGGCCTCGAACACACGCTCACCAGTAAAAGTACACGGAAACATTTCGACAGGTAGATCCACTAATCCTGTCTTGAGGCCCTGGTGACCGTCACCCTGACAACCACTCCCCCCCCCCCCCCACCCCCCCCCCCCCCCACCCCCCTATTCCCTGACAACGGCATTCCTCTACACGAATGTCCTTTAATGCATACTCGTAAAAAAAAAAAACCCGCACAGGCCGACTCCCCTTCGAGCTCCCCGCAGCTGTCAAATCCTCAAATCGCTCCCGACAATGACACACATTTTGATCACACTCCTATTTAAATGTATCTGGGGCATGTTTGGCAAACGCTGTTTTGCAGCTCGTAGGGGAACGCACACCCACACACACACACACACACACACATATATACACACACTATCTTAAGTGCACTCTCATCGCTCTACGACAGTTGAGACGGTGAGCTCGGAGTACTCTAGCAGCACAAATGTACTGGGTGTGGTTCTGGTGTGGCTGCATTAAGAGGCAGCATCTCTGTCTCTCTCATTGCAGATCGTTTTACACTCTGCGATGGGGAAGCTGAGGCGATATCGTTATCATTTCTCTCTCTCTCTCTCTCTCTCGTGCTCCACCTGCTCTTCAGACATCGATTCCTGTCCTGGAGAAAAACAAGAGCTCAGTTCTCTGTAGTCCAGCACGTCTCCTCTTCCTCGTAACTCCCCCCCCAGTCAGTAAATCTTGTTTTTATTGAAGGCTTCTTCTTTATCTTCAAGCAGAGCCCTACACACCGGGGGGGCGCGGGGGATGGAGGGTATAGAAACGAGTTGACCATGATGCTCTTCATCATCACCACTCTCCCTCCCCTCTTCCTCCATTTTGTTCCAACAGGGAAGCTCAGTTTCTCGTGATGTTGAGCACAGCCACGCTGATGTTGTTCATGTTATATTTCTCTCCCTCTCTTTCTCTCTCTCTCTCTCTCTCTCTCTCTCTCTCTCTCTCTCTGTCATCGATCCACAACCTCGCTATCACCGGCATTTTGGGTGACGCCACAGGTCACGACACCGTCATCGTGGGACATAAGTTGCCTCGGTGTTCAGAGGCAGGTGTTAGATGTTCCTCCTTTCAGAGGGGAAATGGGAGGAGGCAGAAGGAAACAGAGCATTAGGAATGAGGAAGATGAAGACTTACCGTAAACACTGAGGGGGAGTTTTTGCTCAATGTGGCCCCAGTCTATAGTTGGATCATCCTGTTTTCTGAGTTATATCAGCCCTCCGTTAAATTTAACTGTTAAAATGAACACTGCTTCTCTGGAATCCCCCATCATTCCTGTTTTCTGTTACTCACCCATCTGGCTCGGCATCTGTATTTTTCCTCTAAGCGTAGCAGGAATGTTCTCATCTCAATGCAAGCTTTGATCTGTCTGACCAGGTTGGCTGGCGCATATCCTGTGCTCTTTCTACTTTTTTTTTTTTTGTTTAATCTATGTGTGTGTGTGTGTGTGTTGTGAGGAATTTTAAGAGGTGCCAGACAGGAGAGCTGCACCTGTGAAGATCACTTGAATTATTGAGCATCCCTCTGCTGTTTTTAGTTTCCACCCGTGCCTTTATATCAGTATTTATACTCTGATTCTGTCACTCATTCTTACATAAACGTCCCCGATACAGCAGCTTTCTCTGTGTGTGTGTGTGTGTGTGTGTGTGTGTGTGTGTGTGTGTGTGTGTGTGTGTGTGTGCTGTCGTAGAGGAATCTGTGTTTTCTCCTTCACCACGTGGTGTTGACAGGATCTGTCAGCTGTGCTTATAATGGTTTGTAATAGAGACAACTGTTCCCTAAAAGAGGACATTAGGGGGAGGAAGCTCAACTTGAGCGTAGCATTAATTGAGACAGAAAAAAAGAAGGCGTGTCGATCATTTAATGATCTTATATTGTTGAGAAGATACGTGTGTGTTTTCACTCCTCGACACTGAAAATCATCGGTTGTGTGAACGCTCAGCTCGGGAGCTCAGCGATCACAGAGGCAGAGAGTGGGAGGGGCACTCTCTCACACACACACACGCACACGCACACACACACACACGCACACACACGCTTGGTAGTGAGCTCGTCAGTATTGAATGCTGCCGTTGCTTCAGCAGCTGGATGTTCGGGACCGGAGGTGTGTCAGCGCGGAGAATAGGACTGAGTGTTTGTGTTTTTGCCTGCTGGATCTGTGTGTGTGTGTTCTGTAGGAATGGTGTCAGTGGGTCTTTAGCACACATTTACTACAGTGTGTGTGTGTGTGTGTGTGTGTGTGTGTGTAGGGAGGACTGAATCATCGGGTTCAGGAGTGCGTTACTGACTTTGACTCTGTTTTCATGCTGGAGAGCGAGGGGCTGTGGGGTCTCGAGAGAAGGAATACAGATGTAGCGTTACAGGGCGACGAGATGATAGACCCCCTCTAGGGGCTGCGGGACTGTCCCCCCCCCACCCCCCCACCCCCCACAAAAAAAAAAAATGGGAAACAGCATCCAGAAGAAGAAGAAGAAGGTTCAGACGGAGAGAAACTCCAGCCCCAGCAAGGAAAGACCTAAAGCCTTCTGGCTGTTCGGACGTAGAGACAAACTGAAAACAGGTACGTCTGGAGTAAATATTCATTGACAAGCTTGTATTTGTAAAAACCAAAACTTGTTTTGGTTTTTAGTTGTGTGCGTGTGTGCATGTGTGCACGTGAGCGGTCATGTGCTCGTGAGTTGCCTCCTACAGTAAGCTCTTTAGGTGCAGAGTGACAGTATTCTCGTGCTGACTTTACCTTAGTCAGCTTCAAGGCTTCCTGCTTATTGCACAAGTGTGCAGACGAAGGGTTGTGTGGGCAAGAGTGTGCTGTTGCTCTGGGTATTTGTCGCTCTACAACAGACGAGTAGTAACAGAGGATTTTAAAGCTATTTTCACCCAAACTCAATGCTACAGCGTTGGTGTGTGTGTGTGTGTGTGTGTGTGTGTGTGTGTGTGATCCTGTGCCCAAAAAGAGGGCATTATTTCATGATTCTGTGAGTTGCCATTGTCAGACCCCTAACCCTGCAGTGGAACAGAGAGCTCAGCCAGACCCAGACTGTTCATTGTCTCTGTTAACAGTCCCTGAAGCAACAAAACAAAGCCAGACAAACAGGTTTAACACGAGCTCGCACAGATTCTCAGATAATGGTTACGGAGATTTTGTCTTTCGCTAAAGCTGCTGTTGACGTCTTCTGTTTCTTTCCGCTTCGTGTCGTCTGTCCGCACCCTGGACTATATTTAGTCTACCTGCGTTTCTCACATCCTTCCGCCACCGTCTGTCTTCTGTCTCCTTCATTGTTATTGACAAAAACAGTGAACAACTCCAGCCGTGAAGCTGCAATAATACACGTGTTTATACCAACAGCTGGATTCAATTACTGTGTGTAAGGTTGCTCGTGGTGACTCCTCAGTTCTACAACAGCATCTTTCTGCTCGTTGTTTTTATTTTAATGACACCTGTACGCTACACGCTCAGCACGCGCGTTCAGATATTCTCCTCGGGGAGTTAGTCCAAACCAAAACAAAAGCTCAAAGTTGAGTGGATATTGACATCAAGTTGATGGCGTAACGAGATGTCAACGTTGTGTTTACAGCTTGTTCTGCAGCTCCAAGTGGTCAAAAAAATATGAATTATTGCAGCTCTTCGTGTTTCGTTGGAGTTAGTTGCATTAGAATATTACCAAAATGCATCTATCTGCTTGTGTCATAAGACAGCATGAAATATGACCAACATTAGCTGGAACCAAACAGCAATAACAATTAGACCAAGACTAATCAATTCTTCACATTTTTTCTTCTGGGTGTTATTTTTCTATTGCAGTCAGACTTTCAGATGAAAGACGTAAACAATTGATATTTTAGCCAGATTTTTGGCTGAAATTGGTTTTGTGTGTGTGTGTGTGTGTGTGTGTGTGTACAAAAAAAGGAGGCCTGCTCTCTCTAGATAACGAACATGCTTGTACACAAACACATCTTGAATTCGTTTTTTTCTGTCCGGGTGGTCGACGTCTTCTGTTCTTCCTGAATTCACCGGCTCATTCACGGGGAGTTTATTCAGAAAGTTGGGGTGTGTGAATGCATTCCGACATTCCTGCCCATTTCCTCGCGCATGAGCACCCAATACTCACAAGCGCGCAACCTCTTGAAATGAGCCTCAATTCCTGTTTTTTTCTGAGGTTCTTGCAGCTGCTTTTTGTTGCACAATAGCCCCCCCCTCCCAAAAAAAAAAATGAAGGCCGATTGAGCAAGAGGAAGAAGAGAAGAGCGTTTTCTGTGCAGCTTGCATTGATGCAATACTCATCAAGGTTGTTGACTCAATACCAGTGAAACCATTGCTAATGGATTAAAAGCAACCAGTATACACAGTCTCTCTCTCTCTCTCTCTCTCTCTCTGTGTCGCAGTAACACAGCTTCAGCTAATGAAACATGCAGGGGATGAACTCAGTGGCTGGATCCTCTCCATGTGCTCCCGAAATATGTGTCATGTGTTGTGGCTTTAGGCCAAGTTCCAAACCAGACACCCTGCCTGTGTCCTTCACAACACCTGAGAGGGTGTTTACGTTGTTTAACACGTAACGGGCCGGATGGTCTCACAGGGATGGATGATTTGGAAAAATTTGCCATACTGCAAGTGCGATAGGATTCTCGATATTAGATGGAGCGATACGTTTTACGGAATTATTCTCACGTTTCATTGAAAACCATGTTTTGAAACAATTATAACGTCATCAAGAGTTGTGAGGTTTTAGTCCTTAAACCTCAAATAGTGTGTGATCATGAAAACCAGTCCTGAGTGAAGCAGTGTGTGTGTGTGTGTGTGTGTGTGTGTGTGTGTGTGTGTGTGTGTGTGTGTGTGTGTGTGTGTGTCTCCGTAATGAAGAGAAGCGATGAAGAGTCACTGTGAGGGTTGCAACTAACAATTGTTCTTATTAGCAATTGATCTTTTGGGCTGTAAAATATCCGAAAATACAGAAAATGCTCATCAGAATTGTCTTAAATCCACTAATTCAAAATTGCTCTTTTAGTCCAACCAACGGTCCAAAACTGTAAAATAGAGACGCAGCAAATCGTCACAATAGAGAAGCAAGAACCAGAGAATGTTAAAGTCACATTTATGAATGAACAATATTTAACCAAAATGGCAAAAACTTAATTAGTTAATTGATTATCAAAGCAGTTGCACATTCATTTTCTGCCGATCGACTAATAGATTCATCCACCGTATGAATTTGTTTCTCAAAACAATTGTTGACCACAAAGATGAAACCAGATGCTTCAGAAACCTTTTTTCGATATGAGCTCACGGACCGTTAAAAGACAACAATGTGGTGCGCAGGGTTGAGATGCTGCCAGCTGAGCTCCAAAGTCACAAAGATGCCCATTCATCTGGTGGTGTGAGCGCGACAACAGTAGCTGCAGTGGATACAATTAGCTCACTATGAGCTCACTTTACTGCATCCACAGGTGGTCAGAGGCAGCCACACACACACACACACACACACACACACACACAAGCTTTTTTTGAACTTGTGATGTAACGGACGGGCCTCCAGATGTTTCGTATTACCTTCACATAACTGTCCACTCTGCAGGGAGAACCTCAGCTGGCTTTCATCACAGAATAGAGTTTTGTTTCTATGAACGATCCGTCTAATAAACTACTATCGCTGTACCCTTGAAACTGGTAATATTAGGACATGTTTTTAAACTCGCACACCTCCTCTGCCTTTCATCCCTCGCCTCATTCCTTCACACTCCTCTCTGCTTCCTCTCCCCTCGGGCCGCTATCTTCTTGACCTCGGATCGTCGGCCGCTTATCTCTCGGCATTCCGAAAACGGGAGATATTTGCACGTCGAGGTTTACGCTCCGGCTGGGATAAAACTGGGGAATAAACTGTGACTTTAGGTGAAGGTGAAGGATTGAGGGGTGAAGAGTGACGTGAAGAGCGGTGACAGAAGGAGGGAGGGAGAGGGAGGTGACTCTAGTCTGGAGGATGTAAAGAGGAACACGTTGCACAGGGCTGCGCTTAATTCGAGAACAAGGCTGCCAGCAGATTTGCCCTGCCATTTTCATTACGGCTGTCTTGCGTCGGCTTGTGATATTCCATATTCCATTATCCCGCTGGGTAAGGCTCGCCTAAGCCTTTTGATTTCCGTAAGCTGGGCTAAGACGCCTCTCTTCTCGGTCCTCCTTTGAAGATCCCGTTGACTGTGTGCTTCTGTCAAAGCCGTGGACTCCCTGCAGAGAGCCGTGGCAAAACACACAGTTGGAGAAAGAGACGATGACTCTTTTCGTCTCTGCTATCTTTCCCTTCCTACGCCTCGTCTTCCAGCCCCCGATATCTCAATGTTTTGTTACCGCGAATCTCACCGCTCTCCTCGACGGCATACGTGACCTCCGTCCCCCCCCACCCTCTTTTTGAAGCTGTGTTTGATACCGCAGGAGACAAAACAACAGGAAGGATGATGGAGCTTTTCTTTAACCAGCCTCTGTCTCCTTACTGTCCAGATTCTGTGCTTTAGACCGTCTGTTTTACGTCAGTAAAACGGTGTTTTGGTCTGTTTGTAATTCTCATCATCGGTTTTTCATCTGTAACATCTTGTTCTGGCCTGTTGCACCAACGTGTCGCCTCTCTTTGGAGATGAATGGAGGTCGTTAACTTCTTCTTCTACCCTGTCCTCTCATGCCCTTTAGCTGTAGGAATTTTTGGTTTTTTTCCTCTAAGTGAAAGGACTTTTTGGGGGTTTTTTTGGCAGCATGTAATTGTGGTTCTTCTACTCTGGTCCTATATGTAGTGTGGGAATTCTTTAGCCATTGGATGGCACATCCAGAGCACTTTTAAACAAGAATAAATCCTCCAAAAGGATCCACAACCAAGTCTCATGCATGCAAAAAGAAATTAAAGTGTACCTTAGGAGTATTCCTAAATTGCTTTGCGGAGATTTGACCCAAATTTTACTCAGCCCTGGTTTGGAGCAGTGCTCGGCTCATTACTCATTCAAAAACCTTGTATGACTACCTCCTGATACATTACACCATGTATTACATTCATTTTCCATTACAATCATTTGCGTAATTGAAGCAGCTGTTTTCTGTAGCTCAGCCCCAAACCAAAGCTGTTAGTGACTAGCTGGTGAACACAGTGGACGATTAAAGGCCGTTACACACTGGAAGCTTTTGACAAATAAACATGCAAAATTACTCACCTGCGGATATTTTGCATAAAAACTATTCATACCGGCGGCGATGCAAGTTTACGAAAGTTGCAGCAGATTAGTGAAGGTAGAGGACTGTTGACCCAGAGCAGCGTCTGGCAGTCTGTCTGAGGTAGAGCGTCGTATAGTCGGAGCTACTGAAAGCTATTTTAGTCTCCTTAAAGCAAAAATGTAAGTTCCCTCTGGTTAAAAGTTACACAGAGTATATGTCTAGGGCTTTTATTGTGAAAGGTACGGGAAGGATCTGGTCTGCCTTCGTCAAGATCGAAATGAGTAATGAAGTTTGCCGACTTGGCTCTTGACTATGTAGCCTCTCTGCTGTGAAAATGTCCATTCTGCACAATTTGATTGGTTGATGCCTTCAATCGCTCCAAAAACAAAAGTTCAACTTAAACCTGCCATGAAACCAATACTAATGTTGCACTGTGTGTAGATATACGTAGGTCAGGTGACAGGAAAAAGTTACATTTCTGTAGTTTTGTGTTAAGTTGTGTCATTGGACTTTGTGTTTGAGTAACATATTGCTGCTCCAGTGGATCAGAGATCTCTCTCTGCCGGCAGTATAAATGGACTCAGTGTTTGGATTTCTCTCAGTCCAGTAGCTTCCTGCATCACCACCTAAATTGAATTAAAGCATCAGACCGTACCATTAACAGCACACACACACACACACACACACACACACACACACACACAGAACTGTGTGTGACATGGCTTGGGTTTCATATTCACCATTTTAAAACAAGAACACAATCATCTTTTATTGCTCTCGTTAGGCTTCGTTTTCCACCATCGCTGTGTCCGATCGATCGTCTGAAACTCTTCGAACAAAGCGGCATCAACCCTAAAATTGAAGCTCGCTGAAATTAAGTTATCCATCGATCAAGTTGTTTTTTTTACTGGTCGTCTCAAAGTTGTCACTTCTGTCACTGATAAGAATGAATCTGATTTGCTACGCTGCAATGATTAGATGTTATGTTCTTTCTCTGGTTAGAAAACCAAGACTGAAACTGATGTTTTTGGGTTGATTCAACTAAAAACCAAGAAACCTTACCAGCTGTTCAGATTTTTATTTTTTTTTCATTCATTACAGGGCACTGAGACCTTCCCTGAATCCCATATCACACATGTGAATTCTATTAGGGACAGAGTGAGACTTTCACGTTCAGCACAACCTTTACGCTGATGACTGACACTGATACATTTAAGTGAAATCCACGTCCCACAACACCCTGGAAGTGTTTACCTGTAGCTGTATATTACCATTCATGAATTCTGAATGTAATGATGAACGAGGACGTTTAAAGACAGCAAAAATCCACACAGAGAGGGTGGAAAAAGAGGTGGATGGGGCAAACAAAAATGTTTTTCACTCGTTGTTCCTGCTCCGTGTGAAGTCAGTGTTTATTTATTTGTCACGTAACCATCATACTTAAGTGACGCCACTTATGTACTTATTTTAGCCCAAACCACAATCTTTTCTTCAACCTAACTAAGTTATTTCCTGTGAAGACTGAGGTTTATTTTGAAAAGAAATTGACACGTTGCTGGACTTTTGTAGGAAATCGCACAAAAAATTTGTAACTTTTTCATAAGATATCATATGACCTTCAAGTGAACGTAGTGAAATAATGAATGTATAGTATCTATGTACTATTTACTGTACATGTCAGTGTAGTACACCGGCCATAATTAACCTCAACCACTACGGTTCTGTACTCTTATTTGGGGGTCAGGAAACCTTGGACTCGGTTCTACTGAGCTGAGCTGATTGTGTGTTCCAAGCAGACGGCGCCAGTGAAGGCCACTTTGTGTACTTCAACATTTTGGCAGCAGGTTTACTCAAACACGCCGTCGTCTTTTCACGCGGATTTACAAGTGTCTCCCGACTGATTCAGTCCCAAAATGGTTTCGACTTTGTTTACCAAAGGGGAGCTTAGTTCATTGGCCGTGCATAACGGGATTTCACTGAGAAAGAGTGACGAGGAGGAGTGTGTTTCTGGGACTTTAGTGAAGGCTCACAATTGGCAGAATGAGATGTTGTTGTCTGTGGGCAGGAGGCACACACACACACACACACACACACACACACACACACAACCCTCAGTGTCTGCGTTCTCGAAAACACTCACACGTTGTAGCATTTATAGTGCTAATGACTGAGCTAGTTGCTGTGCTGCATGTGTGGTGCATTGAAAACAGGCTGCGTCTGTTCAAGCCTAATGTGTTCAGTGTGGTTCGGACGAGAGTCGACGGACTTTAAGCCACTTGTAGCTCACAGCTCAGCACTCTGGACGTCAGCAGATGTCTTTCCATCTGACTTCTGCTCCTCATCAGCACACTTGGTAGTGATAAAAAGCATGGACATGTTTTGTGTTTTACTTCGTTAAACAGCTTCTATATCCATTCCCACGTGTTTCAGTCCATGTACAGAAAAAACCCCCAAAAGGGATGGTTGTCTCACAGAAATGTTCCTCGTCTGGAATTCTTCACAATATCTATAACTTCCAGAGGAGCATGAGGACGTAAAGTGATGTAAATGACATTTTGGTTAAAAGGAAAGTCGTACATTGTGATTCGCTAATGAGATAAACCAGACTGTGACATTTTGGATATTGTATCATTACAGCAATTGAGAAAAGGTTAAGGAAGTTTGAGCTGCTCACTGTGGAACAATTTATTTTTCCTGTAAAATGAGACGTCTTTATCTCAGCGGACGTTTTAAAGGCCTTCACGGGTCCTGGTCTGCGACGTCCATCTGTCTAAGTCTGGTGTCGGTGCTAGATCGTTTTGATAACAGGATAGATAAGGAAACCCGTGAAACCACCGACTCCTAAAACAAGTATGGCTTGGCTCAAATGGCCATAACAGAAGTGGCTTCATTTACACAAACTAAAGGAGATTAGACTTTAAGTAATTAAAGTGAAGGGTGTGGATACCAGTGTGTGCTGTGCGTGAGTGGAAGACGTGGGTGCAGACGTTGAAAATGTGCATAAATTATGCGAAGGAAGACACAAAGACAACATAATCAAACCAAACGGGAAAGAAGCAGAACTAGAAAAGTCAGCCAGAGAAAAGGCTACCAGCTGCCTCCAGACTCAAATAACCTGGGATCACCCTCGGGTGTCTCCAGTCGCTCTAACGATCACCTGCAGAGACGGAGCACGGACAGGTGAGTCACCCCAGCGCACCAGGTAACGCCAGAGGGGTCATCGCAGCCAGGAAGAGCGACGTGGATGAAGTCACATATATATATATATATATACTAAAATTGTAGAAAAGTTCAAGTCAAGTTTTAGTTTAGTCACAAATCCTCTTAATATCTTTGTTTTTCTTCATTTAAACCATTGGTCTGCCAGCCAGGATCCCGTTAGCTTAGCTTAGCATAGAGACTGGAAGCGGGGGGATGACATAACCACAACTCGTTGTTTTTGTTGTAGGTATTAAACAAACTAGATGCGGTGTGTTAATTAGCGAGCTTCACACGGTCTGGTTGGTGGATATTTTGCTACCTTTGCTGTCCAAAGTTAACAAAAGCCATGCTAGCTCCTTCCCTCTGTTACCATTGTTACCAGTCTTTGTGCTAAACTGTAAGCTAACCGAGCTAACGGCTTTAGCTTCATATTCATTGACGGACACGAGAGCGGTATCAAGCTTCTCATCTAACTTTCCGCCATGAAGTAAATAAGCAAATTTCCCAAAATATAAGACTATGGCAAGACTCTTTTTTTTGTTGTTGCTAAGATCGAGTCCTCAAACTTTTCTCAGGATGTACTTCAGGTCCGACACAGGAGTGGGACTTGTCCCGTCCTGCTCGGAGAGGAGTCTGTGAGGAAGCCGACGGTCTCTCATTAACTCATCAATCATGCTCAATGAGTCCATCCGTCCATCAGGAAGAACCTCCAATAACCTGCAGCCTTTTTGTTCTCCTTCTAGCCGTTGCCTGAGTGGTTTTCCTTTACCGATTACTAATGTAGAGGTGGAGATCATTGGCATCTGGAAACATACAACATAAATTAACACTCTGGACTCTGGACTTCTCTCATGGTGGTTTGGTCTGGAAGCCTTTGTGTCTTTCCAAACCCTCTAACTTTTCCAGGGTCATCCTGAGGACTCCCATGCATGCTCACTCCCACACCAATCGGCAACAAATAAATTTATTATCTCGTGTTAAGACCGTAGACGAACGAAGGGAACAGTGGATCAACTGTGTCTCCGCTGTGAGGCATCCGTATCTGGATCGGTGTCTGCAGAGCTCTCAGTTTGGCTCGAGGAAAAAAAAAAAAAAGCATACATACAAGCAAGTACATATTTCATTGTGTGCAGGCCACCTGAACAGTCGGTGCCAACTGCTATCTTAAGACACATGAAACGTGAAACATTCCACTAGATGTGAGCATGGAGGATGGGGGTTAGCCTGCCTCTCTCTCTCTCTCTCTCTCTCCCTGGTTTGTACAACACCGATCATTGAAGCTCATAACTCAAGTCCACCACAACAGCCATAGAATACAAATGAGGGGAGCATACGAGCTGAATAATGACACCTGTGTGTGTGTGTGTGTGTGTGTGTGTGTGTGTGTGTGTGTGTGTGTGTGTGTGTGTGTGTGTGTGAGTTGGAGCGAGGTTTATTGCCGGTCACATTTTAACCCTTTCATCCTGTACTCTGGCATTTTTATTACCTCTACCCAAAGCAGCCGTAGGCAACCTCAGGCACGCCGTAGCTTGACCAATGGTAGAGTAGCAGTGTGTGTGTGTGTGTGTGTGTGTGTGTGCGTGTGCGTGTGCGTGTGTGTGTGTGTGGCGGCTCAAGAGAGCAGTGCCAGGTGAGCTGATTGGCACAGCTGGTGCTCGTTGTCTAATCCTACTCTCCCTTTAAATGCAGTAGCGTGCTGGACTTCAGATGACTCTCTCTCACACACACACACACACACACACACACACACACACACACACACACACACACACACACACACACACACACACACACACACACACACACACACACACACACACACACACACACACACACACACACACACACACACACACACACTTTGTGGGCCAGAAAAGCCGGGCAACCAGGAAGCGCACACGCTCCAAGAGTTGTATATAGTTTTAAAAATGGGGAGACATTTACCGACGACGCATTGAATTTGGATGGATATTTGAGTCAATGTAGCGCTCGAGTAAAATAAAATGTTTTACATGAAAGGAAATATTTCACATAATTTTGTTGGGGGAGGTTTTCTTAAAAATGAATCGGTTGATTTGATAGGTGTCGGGGTATCGCACGCAAAATTTACCGAAACTGACGTCTCTAACACTGTTATGTATTTTTTTTGTATCAATCCCACAAACACCGTCATGGTGCTGTAAAGTACTCGGAGCACCAAATGTGTATTCATCCGTGGCTGAAAATAGTCCCCAACAAAAGCATCTACTCTTATTTGAGTCATTTTTACACATTTAAGCTCAGTTTTGGATCTCGTTGAAGACGTTGCGCTCAGGTTACGGGATTTTCTGCAGATCCTTTTCAGCGTTGTTATAGTAAAATCTCCCAGAAGCATGAAGAAAGTCACAGAGGAAGAGTCCCAAGCTTGAGGAAGAGTCCCAAGCTTGAACAAACGCCTTCTGTTCCTGACACCTGCACTAAGAGCAACATCTTCATTCTTACCTGTGTTGTTGTGGGTGGAGCCTCCCCCCTCCACCCACTTTTTTTTTTTCCTAATGAACCCAACATGTACGCACTGACCCACATGCCCATTGACAGTGACACACAGTGGCCGTTTTTCAAGCCCAGCCAGGCATGAAGTGGAAACCCTGCTGCTTTTCATGGCCCAGTGGCCTGAACGCTCACCTGATACGGATGTTGAGGGGATGACAAAAGGCAGAACAGCTCTCACTTTTTACTCTCTCTCTCTCTCTCTCTGTCTCTCTCTCTCTCTCTCTCTCTCTCTCTCTCTCTCTCTCTCTCTCTCTCTCTCTCTCTCTCTCTCTGAGCAGCTAATGACAGGTCGAGTTGAGGACATGAGATGAGCTAATACTCACCGCAGTATTACATTACAAAGTGTGTGTGTGTGTCTGTGTGTGTGTGTGTGTGTGTGTGTGTGTGTGTGTGTGTGTGTGTGTGTGTGTGTTGGCGTCACAGCTTGGGCTTGGTCACTCCATGGGAGTCATATTTCACATTTAGCTGCCTTTTCGTCCGCCATCGGTACAAACTGGCCCTGTTTATCTACAGCAAATGTTCTCATCCGATGACCTGCTGTTTTTGCAGCGTCATACTTGCAGGCCAGACGAGAGCCGGGAGTCGATACAGCGCCCTCTAGTGGACAGAGAACGTACTCAACGCAACACACATATAGTTTAAATTCAGTCCGATTCAGGCAGCACGACATGAGATATGAATCAGAAAAAAGAGAAGGTGAAGTCATTACCGTTACTTTAAATGTGGCTCTCACTAACTAGATGTTCGCCTCCTGCCCTTTGACATTTTAACGAGCCCGGTTCTGTTGTCCGCCTGAACTCTGATTGTCCTCCAACAGACTGATTGACCTGCGAACACGTCCGACAGTCTGGCTCAGTTGATTTATAATATCATCTTCAGTGTTTTCACAGGGTAGCCCTTAAAAAAAAAGACACAGACAATTGTGTTTGACAGTTGTAGTTTTTCTACAAACACCCCTTTCTGTCGTTAAATTGTGAAGTTTGGTAAATCCACATTAGCATGAAGCTAGCACATGTTACTTTCACATTGTTATTTAGCTTCTGCGGTGGAATGGTGTGAATCAAAGGCATCTGAAGCTCCTCTCTGCCCTCTTCCCCCAAGACCAGATGGTGTCTCTTTAGGCCCTCTAATGAATATTGATATGAGGGGTCTTGGTGAACAACAGGGAGGGGGGGGGAGGGGGTAGACAGGCTGGGCCAGAGACCCCCAAAATTGGCACTTAGTAAAGGTCTGCATTGAGGGGGGCTGGGTGAGGAAGGAAAAGGGACTGTTTGGAACTTAAAGGGCCACATCACTGCGAAACAAAGTTTTTTTGGGGGGGTTTTATGAACATAAGCTCCCTCATGTCCCATATTGGTAAACTGTCTTATGGATATAATATAATATGGATTAGAAGCTAATGAGTATCACTAAGTCGCCAGAGTGGCATCATCCGGACCACATGACAAGCTTTGGTGTAAAGTAAAAAAAAAAGGAGTGAAAATGTCAAATGAAAGAGACATTTTTTTCAGCAAAAAGACCGAGATGAGAAGCGCTTATAGAGGGGAAAATAAAACGTCAGTGTGTAAGGTGAAGAGACGGACAGGTTAAGCCACTGGCAGAGTTAATCCTCTGGCACGACTCCCACGTCTAAAGCTGCTCTCCCGAGGGCCTCGGCTTATTCAACCCGGAGGCTGAGCCACCGCCAGCAGCCCAGGCTGGGCAGTCTGACCCGGGACACCGGGGGTAGAGATTTCTTCACTCTGTGCCCCCCACCCCCCACCTGTTTTCTCCAGTGCCAGGAGGGCTGGCGGGGTGTTTAGATGAAGGTAATTGCGTTAGCACCCTCCAGCGTGTCCCTCCAGCTGGTCCGGGCCAGCTGTAGCCCCCCCCCCCCCCCCCCCTGCTGTGCCCCCCCCCATCCTTTTTATTGTGAAACAAACATCCATTCAGAGGGCCCGGTGGATCAAGTGCTGCTGCTCCAGAGGGGGAGACAACCTGTGGAACACCGGCTGTATATTTGGCACAGAATCAGCCTTTTTTAGTTTGATTTTTTTCTTCTTCTTCTTCTTCTTCTTCTTCTTCTTCTTCCACAGCCGTGTTGTATTTCATACCCTCTGCACTTTGTCAGGAAACATCAGTAGGCGCGCACACAGCGCCGTGAGAGCAGCGATGATGTGTCAGCTATTTTTAACTCAAACTAGACCTCTGTGGCTACGAGGCAAAAGGGGCAGACAGGAAGAGAGAGAGAGAGAGAGAGAGAGAGAGAGAGAGAGAGAGAGAGAGAGAGAGAGAGAGAGAGATGTGAAGGAGGAGAGATCGGCTCTGGAGAAAGTGATGCAGTGAAGGAGGTGCATTGAAACAGTTGTTGTTTAGCTTTTCACTGTGAGGACACAACCTCTGCTGTCAGACGTAGAACCCTGTAGCCCTTAGATAATGAGACAGAGTGTCAGACGTATGCATGAAGCTGAAGGCTTTCATTAGGGAAAGGACGATGACAAATTGAAGTACATAACCCTGAAATATATATCAGTGATTACGATGGTAGTTTTTAGCTTTAATTATAGTCATAATTTAAACTGCATCATAGTAAACAGGGGGGTAAGCCTCCAGGGGCTGCACACTATAATAACACATTATTATGGCAGAAGCTGGAGAAGAAGTCACAAAGACTGGTTCGGGACCCACCGGTGGGACGCCGGAGATGTTATTAGGGTCGCCACATAAATTTGCAGAATTTCTTCTATAGTCTTATATCAGCAGTGCAGCTTTCAGCCACATGAGAGAGCTTAAATGTTCGTATTGTTGTGATGATTGTAGCTTTCTTATATAATTCATTGTTATATGAAAGGCTGGCGTACATTCTGTTTGTTTTACTGATGAGAGGAGCAAAAAGACAGCCCATGAACTCCGCTTAAATGCATTTATTTGGTCTCATTTGTAACGTATTGTTGCGGTAAATGCATACCTCTTTGAAATGGCTTGTTTACCTATTTAAGCTAATATAAGTGATGGAAGTAAAAATGGTCAGGAACTATATTTACCTACATAAGGCCTGTTGATGGTTTGTCATTTTCAAAAAGTGGGTTCCCAGAAAAAAACACTTTAATCCTTTGTGTCTAGATTATTACATTTTGGTTTTCCTTTTACTGCAAATATATATATATATATATATAAATATATTTTCATTGTTCAAACTTTATGTAAACCCTTAAAAGAGTGGTTTCCAACCTGTGGGTCAGAATCCCTCAGGGGATCTCAAGATAAATCTGAATCTGCTGGTGGTGATGGTATTCCTCATTTGACAAAAGAGAGAGAGGATCGCAATGGAGAGAGAGAGAGAGAGAGAGAGAGAGAGAGAGAGAGAGCGCAGAGGGGGAAGGGAGGAGGGTATCAGACTCGGGGATAAGGCAGCTGGGACAGGCTGCTCGGCTGGAGGCAGATCTTATTGTGTACTTGTCCTTCCCAAGTCACTCTGCAGAAGGAGGAGAGGGCTTCTCACCCATCTCTCCGCTCACTCTCAAGACTTTACTCATGTTTTACTCCTCAGAGTTCAGAGCATCTGGATCCTTTTTTTTTTTTTGTGTGTGTGTGTGTGTGTAAAACAAACTGATTTATCTCACCACTGACAGAAGGAGGACTTGTTGGACTTTGCTTTACCGCAAATGTTCTGATTTCTGTATCTGCCATGGCACTCGCGTAGACATGGTGGTCTACTTGAGGAAGAGCATCCACACTCTGCTGTCGGTCTTCAAGAAGAAGGGTGAGTGCTGACTCACGAGGAGGAATTTATTTGGCAGGCTGGAGCTTTTGACTTTAGGCTGCGCTGGTTTACGCGACAGTAATGCTCTTTTAACTTTGCTTTGATTGAGGTTCCTGGAGTTCAGCAGTTTTTTTTTTCAATTCTTGATACAAGCTCAAAAGTTTGTGTTGCATGGTTGAGGTTATGAGGTGGTGGTTTAGTAGCATGTTTTGCTGATTTTTGAGCGTTCTTCATTGTCTCAGAAACACTGGCATGCAAGAATTAGAGTTGAAGGCAGTCTGGGGGGGTTCTCTCCCATAAGATAAGGGGCTTAACTGACTGTCTAAATCGACCAAAAAGCCCTAAACCTCCTGCAGGGGTCTGGCGGGAATCTCATGAAGGTCTGCTTCTCCAGTTAATCACAACTGGCAGTGAGAGCAAAACACCTTAAATAATGAGTAATATGCACTCTGCAGCGGCCGGTTTTTGTGATGAACTCGGTCCTCCGTTTCTTGGTTGGCATCAGAAAGCCCGAGGTTCACAATGACCTGAGATTTTCCCACACACACACACACACACAGACACACAGGGGAGGGCATTGTGTCTGGGCTGCATCGCCTGTGTGAACGCCCCGAGGACAGGGGGTACACACACACACACACACACACACACACACACACACACACGTACAGTATGTACATTCACACCCGCTCAGTGTCACCTTACCAGGTGAGACTGTGAGCCACAGTGTTGAGAGTGACAAAGGAGCGAAAGCAGACACCCCGGGTTGACCTTTAATTAGCTAACAACAGACAATATACAACTTATATTCATTTAGCTTCCCCTGCCGACTTGAAGTGATGTCCTCTAGAATGAAATGTTCCCTCACAGGCAGACCACAAGCCACAAAAGTCCAACTGTCTTTGGTGGTCGCATCAAAAATGAATTTGTTAGCCAATAGTGCAACAGCATTTAAGAGCAGAGGGCTTCCGTCTCTGTTTGCGTGCACACACTCAAAGGCGGTCTCCATCTCTTGAACACTGAGGTTTAGTATAACTGAACTTCAGATGGCCGGGTCTTTGCCCCAATTGGCCCTGCTAACTTTGGCTGTATTGACTGCTGTCCAACTACATCTTTATTTATATTTTCAAATCTCGATTTCCTTTTGACATTGAGTAAAGCCATCCTGAGGGTGGTGGGGGGGGGGGGGGGGGGGTCCGGTGGCATCTTGACAATGCGGACAATCCAGATAATCTAATCCTCCATTGGCTAGAAGAGAGATACTGCCCAGGAGATTAGCCAGGTTACTGCTGAGAGCCCGGTCATGCTGGGACGTCTGCCCACCAAACCGCTCGGCCGAGGAGATTTGAAGAGTGCGATGCGTCGAAAAAGGTGCACAGATAAACGCAGGCTCGCGACAGGTGGAGGTGCAGAGGATTCACCGTAAAGCTGGTAAATGTCTTGGCAAGTGGACACCTGCCGAGTGCGCTTGTGTGCGTGTCGATGTTTGTCTCTTAAGAGGACGAGGAAGTGCCGGTGGAAAGACGGTTTTTAAAGACGTGTAGAAAGAGCGGGTCTGTTTCAGATTAGAGTGTGTTGTTTTTTGGTCCAAAGAGCAAAGAAATAGGGCAAAATGGCAGATACAGAATAGTTAGAAAGAAGAGTAATAAAGCTGTTGTTGAATGACATTTGAATTCACTGTTAACCTGGTACCAATTCCAGCCTATTACCAGTGAAATCAAAAAAATAATTTAACTCAAAGCGCAAGTTGTTGATTATTATAAGAGCCAATTACGTTTGTCTTCTTCTCCGTTTAACCCGAACTCTTTCTGTCTCCACCATCCCCAACAGCTGGCCCGAAAGGGAATGAAGACCAGAAGAGGTTGACCGTCCACTACAGGACCTCCCAGCACTACCAGGAGAATGTTTTCATCGAGGGCAGCAGGCCGCAGTACCTGGAGGACCTGCACACTGAGGCCCAGGAAGGGCTCAAGATACTACAGCAGGAAGGTCAAGACGCAGCGCTATGAACATGAAAACATATAAGTTCATACTTACTGGCATATATTTGGGGTTTATACTGATGTACAATAAATAAAGACTCATCTAAATAAAGTTTACCCACAATGATTGCATAGTCTATGGTTGGAGTTTGAGCGTATTCAGATTCTGTGTCTCATCCTCGTCTATTTTGCTCACACAGAACACACGAACGGAGTGAACTTACCTGACGATGAGAGCGTTGCTGTAAGTGCCCCAAAAGCTCTGTGTGTCATTCATGTCCTACACACTAAGAATGCCACCAAACTAAAAAAATACTGTGTGTGTGTGTGTGTGTGTGTGTGTCCGGTGCAGTCTACAGACACTCTGCGACCGGAGCAGGATATCGGCTCCAAAGACGGAGGTGGCTCTCCGGCGTCCAGATCCGTCGCCGGGAGTTCTGATACCACAGTGACCTCTGCTGTGTCGAACAGGCCTGTGCTCACCCGCCAAGGTAAACCACAGCTGTGTGTTTGTGTTTGGAGAGAGACTGTGAAACGAAGCATCCACGTCTTGTTTATCTCCGTAGAACAAGAGCTAAACGCAGTGCTTGTGCGGTAAGCAGTTTGCGCTTTGTTCCTGGATTTGCTGCTTTATGGCAAATCACGAGCGTGTGCTTATTTAGCATGCACGTCTCATTCTCAGCTGCTCGGTGCCTCTGCAGTTGATGGTGTGAAATCAAAGGAAAAGCAGCACACGGGCACACAACTGAGGCTTATTTTCAGTTTCTCAAAAAGTTCTAAGCGAAGTTCACAGCAGTCGGGCTGCCTTTGCATATCATAGCTGGAAGGCAGAGCATGTCATTCTGTGTGTGTGTGTGTGTGTGTGTGTGTGTAGAAAGTGTGATTGGTATTCTGGTCCATACATCAAACATCCTTTCTAAAATCCTCTGGAGAAGCCATTTCCCCAATATACTATATTATATTATACTACTGAGTTTTGATGCGTTATCGTACATTATTTCACCAATTTCTTCTCCTGTGCCAAATACAGTAACAGTGATAAGACAGGTTTTTCTCTGTTGCTCAGGTTCAACATTCAAGCCTCTGAATCCAGTTAAAAGACTAGATAAGAGCAGGAAGAGGAGCCGGAGAACCACCATCATGGGTATTCCCAACCAGGTCCAGAAGGAGCTTGGTATGTCCACACCAGCATGCTAAACCAGTGGTCATAATGTTTCCTTGGTGGTAAACTTGTCACTGACAGTGATCTGCCCTCTTCCCAGCATTGCACAGAAGCACAACCTTCCAGCAGCTTGTTTCTACCCCTAAAAACGACGGAAAGCTCAGTAACAGCCAATCAGGTGCAGTTATCATTCCGACGGTTGATGGAGGGACTCCAGTAGTAAATAAGGAGGGAGCGAGGGTGCACCTGTCAGAGCTGGAGGTAAAGGGTTCTTCACAATAGTTATATAAAATACATTACAGATTTCGTGGTTGGTTTTTTTATCACTTAATAATGGTCTTCTCTCCACTCCTAAACAGGCATCCAGAGAGGAACAGCTGCTGAGGCAGCACCTCCAGGAAATGTACCAAGACGAGCAGCCCTTCAACCACCAGGGCTTCGGCTCCTACCTCTGCCCCACCTCAGCCATGAGACCCAAGTCCCTTGCAGTACCTGGCATGACCACTTCCACCTCCTTATGTCCTTCAGCGATGTATAGATTCCTCCAGGAACCCCAGGTAAGAATTAACTTAGTTTGGATATGGCTTTAAGATTCAATCTTCTGTATTTTACCTGATTCTTTGTTGACCATTTGGGAAATTTAGCTGTGAAATTCACATTTCTCTGCTTGTTTCTAGGGTCCCGTGATGTCCATGTCTCCTCAGGCCACCTACATGTCTACAATCATCCCTAATGCGGTCTTGCCAGCCTCGATTGAAGTCATCGAGATCGACCGCAGCAGCAGCCGGACGCGTGGCAGCAGTGTAAACCAAGGCGGTAATGTCCGCACTGTGAGCAGAAGCAGCCTTGCATCCGGGGACTTATCGGTCAGCCCTTTGTTGTCCAGAAGATCAGACGGCGATGGCTCCCAAACTGACAATTCCCATGACGACTCCACACTGATGCCCTCATCGGCTTCGGGGTTGAACTGGAGCGAGTCACAGTCTTCAAAGACCATTATGTCAAACTCCTCCCCAGTATCCTCCAAGGGTAGCACGCGAAGCGGTAACTCACGGAGAGTGAGTCTGAATGGGCGGGAAAGCCAGACAGAGAAGTGTAGCAGGGACCAAGACCTCGTCAGTCTCCATAGCTCAGTTAGCATGATTAGCAGCTTCAGCACTAAAAGGGAAAATGTTGTAACAGGTCAAGGATCTAAGTCTGTTTCAGGGTCAGTGGCTGGTGGGGACGATGAAAAGACCAAACAGAATTTCTCTCGTAGTCTGTCGGTTATGAAGACCAAGCAACCCCCGGCCCCTCCACGGAGAACAAACTCTCTGCATAGTAATAAGATCAGGAGCAACCCCAAGGTTCTGGTGGATCTCAATGACTCCTTGTCTGGAGATGGGGCAAATGCCACAGAAAGTATTGTAGCAAAGAATGAGATGAAATCAACTATTGCAGACACCAGTAAGATCTCAACCCTTGTGTCAAACTCCACTGGGTCCATTCGTCTCGATGTTTCCTCCAGTCCCTTGAGCACCACACAAGTCTCTTCCACTGAGGCAGGAGTAGCAACAGAGCCTCAGCCAATATCCTGTAGCTCCTCCCCACAGAAAACTTCCTCAGAAGAGGGGAAATTTGAACGGACCATGTCCCCTTCCAGTGGCTACTCGAGTCAGAGTGGCACTCCGACACTCTCCCCAAAAGGGATCTCCCCAACCTCCCCCGACAAACAGAAGAAGAAACCTGTCAAACCAGAGAGATCAGTGTCTCGGGCCTCATCCTCAGCAGCTTCTCCCTCCTCCTCGCTTACCTCTCTGTCGTCTGGTACATCTGAGCCTGTCCATCCAGATGTTTCCACATGTAGCCCCAGTCTGCCGCCACAAGGATCTCCACCCACTGTTACTGCAAAAGACTTTACTCCGGATAACGATTCTTCGACTTTGGGAGTTGAAATTGGAGAGCTGATGAACATCCCACCACCTCCCAAAGTCAAAGCGCCATGTCCTCCTCCACCGGAGACATGGGTTCACAACAGATGCACCTTTCAGCTCCTGTGTGGGCCTTGCCCTAATGTAAGCAAAGTAACCCAGGAGCCAGCACAGACACAAGACAGCACAGTTAAACAGGCGGGAACCCAGACCGAAGCCATCAAGGAGATGCACGTTTTAGAGGAAAAACAATCAAGTGTAGACAAATCTGTCTTAAAATTGTCAGAGAGCAAAGCAAACCCTGAGACTTTGATAGAAACAGGTCCTGAAGTAGTTCACAATGAGATGGAGAATAAGGAAAGTCCGAATACCGAAGAAGAAAGGATGGAAGCAAGTATAGACGTTCAGAAACAAGAGCAGAGTAGTAGCCCTGCAGTGAAGGACCCCAAGAGTCCAAAGAAAGATCCTCCTCCTGTCATGAAGAAACCCATGACAGTACTGAACAGAGAGGTGTCAACAGAACACTCACTGGACAGACAGCAAAAGAAAATGAGTAGCAGTGCCACGACAGATGTTTGTTTACATCTTGAGGATCACACAACCTCCCCACAGCATGGGGTCACAATTTTAGTTGATAAGAGTGATGATGTGATGGACAAAAGTGAGGTCACATCCATGCAGACTCTTTCTGTAGAGGGCCCCAAAATTAGCAAGACCTCCCCACCACCTACCCCTCCCCCAGCATACCACCCTACACCTCCTCCGTCAAGAAGGACACCTCCTTCGTCAGTGTCCACGCCACCGGATGAATTACAGAGGGTACAGGAGGAGATCCCTGCTGTAGAGTCTTGCTGGCCACCTCCTCCACCTCCTATGGAAGGGGACTCGGTCTTTGACGGAGGAGATGAGGTGGACTTTCCTCCACCTCCTCCACCCTTACTGACAGACAGTGTGCCAAATGCGATGGACAGTTGCATCACAGAGTTGGATGTCTCAAAAAGACCCACAGAGTCAACTGAGGATTCGACTGAAGCTGGGACATCTGTACTTGGACAAATTCCAGATTTGTCCCCTGCTGTTCCTCAAACAGTAACTGACACCAAACCAGAGGTTGTTGTGCAAGTTTCAAAAGCTAACACAGCTGGTGAGATTTTGTGCAGACCCGTGACAAACTGTGTATCTGTTTCAGAGAGTGTCCCATCTCCCCCAGTGGTGGCACCCACTTTGCCACCCATTACAAGAGTAGAGAACCCAGTGTTAGTTCCTGTTTTAGTTCCTCCCTGCAGTTCCCTGAAGCGCGGCGCTCCGTCTGAGTCTCCCGTCAGTGCCCAACCTCCAATTGCTGTCCCAGTAGCACCCACTTTACCAGCAGAGAACTTCACCCACGGGATAAATTTCAGAAGGCAGCCTAGTGTACCAAACCGAGACGCCAGGAGCAAGGAGTTGCTTTCCCGCCATAAGAGTGCACCCATTCCTAAAGAGGATGCTAACATACCTCTAGTCACCCCATCCCTGCTTCAGATGGTTCGCCTCAGATCAGTCAACATGACTGAAGATCAGGTGAAGGCTCCATCGGAGGACAAGTCAGCAAACCAGGGAGATTCAGTTCAGGAGAATTGCTCAGTCTTAATCCCAGGACCTCAAAACGTTCCACAGAAGCCCATCCGCAAGTCTCTGTCACTAAAATCTCCCCCTCAGGCAGTAAAGACATCCTCTGTGGTGCTACACACCCCTTCCATGCGCCTACAGGAAGCCATACGGATGAAAACTGCAGCCATGTCTTCTAGAGATGGTCTTCCATCCCGACTGGGTGTGAGATCCTCCACTTACAGCTCTGTCGGTGAACATGGGGCTCTGTCTCTAAAATCCTCTGAGGGATGTGACATGCACAAGTCCCCAGCCTCTACCGCCAGCTTTATCTTCTCAAGGAGCACAAAAAAGGTCGTCTTGGAGACCGCCGCCGCCTCCTCCCCTGAAGCTCAGGCAAGTCTGAAGCAAAGCTTGGCGGCAGAGCTCCTGCAGGTGTCTGACCAATCAAATAGCATTTCTTTCTCCAATGGCGGCGTGAAGTTGGACAAAGTTCCTCCACCAGTAGCAAAGAAACCAGCCAACAGTCCGTCACAGAATCTTCCTGCTTGTTCAGCAAAGATGGACTTCGGCGTCGAAGGAAACGGAGCGATAGGAGGAGCGCAACACACCGGTGGAATAACACTTCCTGAGACGACGAGTAAGAGCAGCCTCATTATTTCTAACCATGGTTTTCTGGAATCGGCGAAAGCCACGAAAGACCGCCTTCTGCTGAGTGTGTATTCATCGAGGCTGATTCAGTGCTAGCATGAATCGATAGCTACTCTCTCTCTCTCTCTCTCTCATTACCATGATCTTGAACAGCTAAGCCGTTAAACAGCATATTTTCTCTCCTTACAAACAAAAACAAACTACACACAAATGAAGCCACCTTCCACACAAAAACACAATGCTGCTAGCTTGCCTTCAACAGTCAAATGTGCAAGCGTGCGCTTCAATCAGCCATAACCCTGAAGCTCGTGATCACGTCTCAGTGACTGAATTAGATTAGGACAGAATACTCATCAAGTGTGTTCCTGTCACTGTATTATGTCGATGCCATCACATCTAACCTCCTCTTGTCTTCCCCCTTCAGCTACGAGGGTGACGGCGGACACGATTGAAACACTGTTTTGAAAGAGCGTCGGACCATCCGGAGGATCAAGCAAAGTCCACAAGTAAAAGGACAACTCTCAGCAAGGACTGACATTACTGAGAGACGTTTGACTCAACTATCGAGAGTGTCGTGTGTGTTAAGTCTTCTCCAAAAGCCTTAGCCTGTAATGGCCTTCCTACATATTTATGCAAAAAAAGAAAAAGTGTCGCTCCCAATTTCTTATGATAGCTTTATTCTGGAGTATTTTTCTAAGCTATAGTTTATCTCTCACTAAGGCCCCTCAGGATGAAATGGTGTACAGTGGCTGAACTGTAAATATTTGGCTTGTGTGAGATCGCCTCCCAGAGGCAGACATAGGTAGTGGTCACTGCAGCTCAGAGGAAAGGATTTTGTCTTGATGAAGCATTTCTGTACAGAGTTCTACTGTCTGTTAGTCTGTTTTTTTCCCCCCATTTTTAATATAATACACCATTAAAAAGCTGTCAGAAAAATGGCATCCGCCACGTGACAACATTTTAACGCCTTCTTGGCTTAAAGATCGACGTAAAAACACAAAGCTACACTCAAGTTTCAGTCCTGTGGATCGATATATCTGGAGTAGTACGTGAGAAAAAAGGGATGCTGCACACTCACGAGAATGAGAGGAAGGAGGATAAACCATTAAGACCTAACGCAGAAAAGCATCCGATTACAGCGACTGCTAAATGCTTTTACACAATCTGCACAACCCCTTCTTGGGTTTAGTGACTGAGAAATCGTTTAGCACACACAGCAACACAAGCATCCTATTTATTTATGTGTGGTTGTTTCCACTTGTAGCACTGTCAGTCACCTTTTCCTACCAAATATGAAATATGTGAGAATCTATTTCATCTGACAAACCACTCTTATAGGGCAATGGATGCGATTGGCCCTAGGATGATTGATACACTGGAGTAGACTTAATGATGAGGTCAGCGTTTTTTTTTTTTTATTATTATTAAATGTTCCTGCGTCTAAAACTTTTTAAGCCCAAACCTTTTTTTTTTTTCGGTGGCAAATCCAGCTCATCGCTATTTGCACAAAATGCTTTCCCCCGGCAAAATCATTGGTGAGTGAATTATACCGACTCTTCGTAACGGGGTCAAAAAAAATGTACGTCTGTCTCGATGATTATAAAGAATTATGTACAGTTATTACTTCTATAAATAAAAAAAATCTAAGTGTATTAAAAATGTGTTTCCCTGCTTTGTTTCTTGAAAGATGTGGTGCAGACACTTCAACATAAGAGTCTCTCATCCGACACAAACCCATTCAATTTCTGCAGACCACTGAATTCAGCCAGCGTTTATTTCATAACAGAGCTGATGCATCATTTGATTATATGACAGTCAATGTCCAGATATTGATTTCTGTACACATCCCCCAACGCAACCGTCCCATGTCTTATAGTATAATGATTTTTCTAAATATACATTTGATGTCTGAAACCCATAAAACATTTTTTATTCATCAGGTTTTGTGGATTAGCCACAGATCTGACGTTTACAACGAAGGCAATTTCAACCGAGAAAAATTACTGAAACTTTAAATCCCTTTTTAAACACCAGAGATTCCTTATCGGCTAGTTCCAGGAACGAGCAACCAGCAACCCCAGCAACCCCAGCAACCCCAGCAACTCTTCATTACCCTTCCCTTGAGTAACAGAATGTCTCACCACCAGAAACTCTCGTATTTGTATATTTAAGTGTTGGAACAACATACAAAACCAGGTAAAAAAAAAAAAAAAAGACGAAAAGAAACCGTAGTCAATCATAGCGTTGTACACTTCCCAGGATTAAATGTTCTACTATAGTCAAAGCAAAGGCAACAGAATTCGTCACAGCCTGTCCGAAGCGTCCGAGACTTTTTGTGCGTCGATGTCCCACAATTCTCTAGGAAAGACCTCCGGGTGAAGTGTGGGAGCCGATACAAGTGTTGTTGTTGTTGTTGTTGTTGTGGCCGGCGGGAGCAGCTTCAGCGGTGAATTGTGGCGCCTCTAGCTGATGTTGCCTCCTTTGAGAGACTTACATGTGATCTGTCCGAGTTTAGTCATCAGCTGCTTGTCTTTCCACTGAGCCACACACCCGTCTGATATCTTCAGGTCGGCCTGAGGACACAGAAATATAATACAATTATTATTATTATTATATACAGTCAATCCCCTACAGATGACACACTTCATTCTGATGTGCCATTATGGAAAAATAATGATAACTACAATACATTGGTCCACATTTATATATAACTTGCTTGCTTAGAAATTACAAATAGATCACAGAATAATTAAATAATAAAACCACCACAGTTAGCAATTACAGGATAATGTGTGTTTTTCATGACTGGAGAGTTGGTCAACTGTTTCCCAGGATGCATCTGAACCCTGATTATTACCGGAGTCTCTCTGAATAGAGTGTACAGTACAATCTCGACTGGAACATACCTGTACTCTCTCCCACACCTTCTTCTTTGGGTTGAGTCTGTCGTCCGGTTTGCCCGTCTCGTATCCCTCGACAAACACCCGTTCTCCGGGCGTCGACCCCTCTGGGGGGTCCAGAGGCTCCACCCTCCTGGGCTCCCCTTCACTAGAAACCAACCAATCAGAGGGGAAGAATTAAAAAAAACCAACAACAATATAGTAAACAATGAAGCTGAGCGTGCGTTTGTGTAACGACAGAAACAACACTCACACAGAGGCACACAGCAGCATGGCTTGAGACTCGATCCCTCGCATCTTCTGGGGCTTCAGGTTGCACAGCACCAGCACCGATCGGTCAAGCAGGTCCTCCTGGGAAATGTAAGCCACCAGGCCGCTGACCACCGTTCTCGGCTCCGGCTCCCCAACGTCGATCTTCTCCAGGTACAGCGAGTCAGCGTCCGGATGCTGCGTGTATGGAACAACAACAGAAAGCCATGTGACCACGGAGAAAGAGGGCCGTACAGATGGACCCTCTCTCCACACACACACACACACACACACACACACACACACACACACACACACACACACACACACACACACACACACACACACACACACACACACACACACACACACACACACACGCCGTATCGATCAGTTGATCGGCCGTCCGGTGACGATCTCGACGTCCTACCTTCTCCACACTGATGATCTTGCCCACCCTGATGTCCACTCTGGAGGGGGCCAGCTCATCATCCTCTCCTCCTCCTCCTGCTGCCTTGGCACCCTTTCCTGCTCCTTCTGATCACACACACACACACACACACACAAGTTGTTGACGTCCCAAATTTATGCGTTTGGATTAAAACGATGCGAGAGGGAAGACAGAGGGGATGCTGGGTAAAGTACTGACTCGTCTTTGAGGGGTCGGGGTAGGCGGTGTTGGTGAGTTTGCGGAGCTCGGGCGACTCAAACTTCTTTCTGATTGGCTCCAGCAGTTGGTTTAGTGCCACCTCCACCGAGGCCTTCAGGTCTCCCGGATGGACCGACTACCAGAGTCAGATCGCCAATAATTAGATCAGAGCAGAGACGGATGTTAGCAGGGATATACTCCAGGAAGTAGGAATTCTTCAAAAAACATATTTTTGTTATTTGTCCTGCGTGTGATGAAGTTATTAACAGAAAAGCAGCATGAAAGTACATCGGCATAAGCTGCTTATGAATATAAAACAGTGATTTGTGTCCTCCATCACCTGGTAATCACATAATCTATACTTTACCTCCTCAGCAAAGTCCTTCTCCACCTCTTCAAACACGGTGTAGGTTTTGTCTCCACCGAACTCCGGGTCTCTTTTGATGCAGAACTCTGAAACACAACGATCCCGATTACCAAACTCATTTGACCCGAGCGGAGGAGAAGTGTGAACCGGGGGACAGCAGACGGAGACGAGTGTCCTTACCTCCGCGGAGCGGGAAGACGACGTGTTTGACGAAGGAGAGGACTCCGTTGTTCTGGATGTTGCCGGGCTCACAGAAAGCCTTCTTCAGCTTCTTCTTCACATCTCCGGCAGAGTCCAGCAGGTCGATCTTTGACTCCTGAAGCGGAAGAGACGATGGTACGATCACATCGCTGGTCATACAAATCTTTACTTTACCTGTATTTTACTGTGACGTACTTCCTCCGAGGAGCTCATCTTGGTCCCCGTCAGTCCGGGGACCATCGGGTTCATCAGATGGGCGCGCTTAGCGTAGCCAAGAGAAGGCAGGTACTGGAGACAGAAGAGAGGCTTCAGTTAGCATCGAGATTTCATAGAGACTATATTCTGAAAACTGCTTCATGGACCAAAACCAAAAACAGCCAATAACTGCTAAACTAAACAAGTTCCACAAGAGCTGAAGCTTGAATGTGAAGAGGTTAGAGGCCAGTGATGTGAGAGGATGACGGGTTGACATGATGTGAAAAAAGATGGAGGCAGATGGTACCTTCTCTGCCAGAGTGAAAATCTTCCTCTGGTCAACTCCTCCAAACTGGGCGTCCACCTTCAGGTACTCCTCATCCAGAGCCTGAGAGCGAAAGACAAATCCTATTTACTAGTTTAAGTTTAAGAACAGCTTTTATTTGGAGTATTTATATCACAATATGTGGACATCGAGCTGTTATTCCAGTAATAACTAGTTATTTGATCACTTGGGACACAAAGAGACACAGAGTATTGTTATACTACTCCTTAGCAGCAGTGTGATGCAGTTCCTACTCCATCCATTGTTACCTGCAGACCCGGGTAGAGCAGACCGCTCAGCAGGGGATGCTCCACCTGTTTGACCACCTCCGCTCCGGCCTTCTTGGCGTCATGCTCCGTCACCATGGAGGACAGACGGTACACATCCAGAGTGTACTCTCTGACAAACGTGAAACAAAAAAACACCTAAAATATGAGCTTATGGCTGCAGGTACAACGTTTTTAAAGCTAAAATAACGGCGGCGTGTGTAGATGCGGCGCAGTACCGACCAGCGGCACGACTGACCTGCTGAGCTGGAAGTCAGTTCCTTTGATGAACTTGAGCTTATCCAGGGGCACACCGATGCTCTCCAACATGGCCTTGATGACCTGCTCGTAGTACTTCACCCTGAGCTCCAGCAGCTCCCAGGGGGCCTTCATGTTGTCTAGGAAGGCATGCAAGTCTGCGAAGAGAATAGTGACCTGAGGGGAAAGAAGAAGAAGAAAGCCACATGTGTAAGCAGAGCTCTGATTTAATTAACAGGAAGTGCAGATTAAATCTAAGTGTTTAACAACAGACAAGACTCTGAATGAGATCTCCCCCCACCTCACATCCGGCCTTGAGGAAGTCCGCTATCTTGCACATGGGGACAAAGTAAGCGACGTGGGGTTTGCCGGTGGTCGCCGTGCCCCAGTACACCTTCAGTTCCCTCTCCTGAAGAACCTGCTTCAGCTTCTCCTCTCCAAGGACCTCCTGCAACACACACACACACACATGAAAGACATTAAAGACACCAGGCTACTGTGGGGGGGGAGGGTGTGTTGAGCATGTCTCACCTGGAGGTTCCTAGTTATGAGGTGCAACTTCTCATCCGGACTCAGCTGGTGTGCCATGGCGCAGAGTCTTGTGAGGAGGAAGATGGGAGTTTAATTAAGCACAGTTTAAACTCTGTTCACTTTCACTTTCATGTTGCCCTTATTCACAGACAAAGAGATGTGAGAATTCATCCTAAAAATGTCGACATTACCGTATTTTCCGCACTATAAGGCGCACCGGATTATAAGGCGCACCTTCAATGAATGGCCTATTTTAGAACTGTTTTTATATATAGGGCGCACCGGATTATAAGGCGCATAGAATAGAAGCTACTACAGTCAAACATTTGACTGGGGTTGCGTTATGCATCCACTAGATGGAGCTGTGCTAAAGGGAATGTCAACAGCACAGTACCGGTGTTTACCGCTATTACTTCGGCGACGCCCCTGACTACGGTAGCCGTAATGCTGCAAGCGGTGCGGCTTTGTAGTTTACCAGTCGTACTGAAACATTTTGACAGAGCGCCGTGTACAACCAGTATGGATCAACCAATTAACCAATTGATCCATATATAAGGCGCTCCGGATTACAAGGCGCACTGACGTTTTTTGAGAAAATTAAAGGCTTTTAAGTGCGCCTTATAGTGCGGAAAATACGGTATGTGAAAACATAAACCGCTGCTATGAAGGTAGATTTGTGTCTTTATTACGCAAACAAAAAAATATGTTTTGAAAGCAAATTTCTCGCACTGCAATCAAAAATCAAGTTTGTAAGTGAAAATATATAAACTGAGAATAAATTATTTGTTAGTTTTGCTTATGAAACTATAATTTTTGGTTGCAAAACAAAAACCTTTGCTTTCAAAACGAAAAGCTACGGTTTCAAAACCAAAAGCTACGGTTTCAAAACCAAAAGCTACGGCAGGGTTATTCAATTAAAGTTCAGCGAGGTCCAGTTGGAGAGAATTTCCTCATCCAAAGGTCCGGAACACCAAATAATGTCTTAACTTGCGCTGTGATTTAGTCCCATGTATATTGAAGTAGCCAACAGTTGTATTAACGTCCGATATCCATATTCATTTCTTCTAAAAAGAGAAATTAGTGTGCAGGGACTTTATCTGTGGTTATTGTTACCACTTGTTTCTGCTCTATTCCTCTCTGTTAACATCATTGTTGGAGGGTGAATTCATGTTTTAGGATTCTGATCTTTTTGGGCTCTTAGATCGTTTATTTTTTGTACCTTCATTTCGGATTTGAGTGGCTACGTTTGCTCAAAAGATGTGTGCTTTGTCTCGTGGTGGCGCTTCACATTACCGCTTGTAAACTCACTCCACGGTCTCTGAACATATGAGACGTACTGCTTTTGATCTGCCCGTAGGAAGAATGAAGATATACGAGTCTGTTCATTCGTGGTTAAAGACTGGTCTGTCTGGTCTTTCTGGTCACGTGTCTCTTATTAGAGAACACCGTGTGAAATAACTTCTCTAACTCACGTACTTCTCCGACTGGAGTTGTGACGCTTAGAGGAATACACATACAGTATATGACTTACAACGCATGTAATTGGTCTGTGTGTTTCCTGGGCCGGTGCACGAGTGCCGTAAAGGCTGGAAAAGCTGTGCCGGTCAAAAATAAAAGCACTCTGTTAGAATGTATGAATTATCAACTATCGGTTTTAGGTACGGGTCCACATACGACGGCGTTTGGGTCCGGAACCAGACCGCGGTCCGCCTATTAGTGACCCCTGAGCTACGGTTTCAAAACCAAAACCAAAACGTAAAGCTACCAGTTGAGTTTGGACGTAGTGGGCGGGGCATACGCTGCTGAATGAGCCAAGAGTTTCTATTGGTATATATTCTATTGGTATTTGCTTTCAAAACATATTTTTTTGTTTGCATAATAAAGACACAAATCTACCTTCATAGCTGCTCCCATATGCCGAATTATCCAGAAGACCATTACTGTTGGTGCAATATATTGGGCATTTACATCCGGGTAATAACGTAGACATTACATTGACGTGGAGCTTAATGTAAGTAAGTATTTAGACAACACGTTAAACTATTGGCTGACGTCAGAACAGGCCATTCAGTCAGCTTTAATACAACATGTTAGCTCTCCTGCTCCTCTTTAACGGCACGCTCTTGTTGAATGAACGAAAGTGAAAAGTCAGCTAGTTAGTTAGCTGCCTGGCTAGCTAGCAACAAAAACCATGTGCAGCTAACGTTACCGAAGCTTTGGGTTAAAACTACAACCGCTATGGTGACTATATGTTCAGGTTATCTAAAAAGCGAAATCAGTTGTATTATACAGCCTGCTGACTCACCTTAAAAACCCGTCTTACAATGAGGCGTGTTTGAGTACGGACCTGTCAGTGTGTTGCATCAGCGATCAGCTTCAGCTCTGCTATCGACTCACAGTGAACTCCAGGGGAGAGCAATCGAGAGCAGAGTCTATGATTGCGAGGCAACGCTTCGTTATTGTGTAGTTAGTGTGTTGTTGTTATTATTATTATCGCCCCATTACAGGAGATAAATAAACTGTTGTTAGGCCCCTTAATAATATATATATATATATATATATATATATATATATATATATATATATATATATATATATATATATATATATATACCACCACACAACACTAACAACACCAACAATCTGTGCAATATAAATACACTGTGCAATACAAAAATGATTCTGTCTGTATATATAATATTTTAGTTATTGTGGATTTTTTCCTTATTTAATATAATATTTATTATTTTATTACTTATTTACTTATTTATAATACTTGTTTTGATCTTGTTTTTTTACTATGTAAAGTGTTTTACTATAGTAGAACATTTAATCCTGGGAAGTGTACAACGCTATGATTGACTACGGTTCCTTTTCGTCTTTTTTTTTTTTTTTTACCTGGTTTTGTATGTTGTTCCAACACTTAAATATACAAATACGAGAGTTTCTGCTGGTGAGACATTCTGTTACTCAAGGGAAGGGTAATGAAGAGTTGCTGGGGTTGCTGGTTGCTCGTTCCTGGAACTAGCCGATAAGGAATCTCTGGTGTTTAAAAAGGGATTTAAAGTTTCAGTAATTTTTCTCGGTTGAAATTGCCTTCGTTGTAAACGTCAGATCTGTGGCTAATCCACAAAACCTGATGAATAAAAAATGTTTTATGGGTTTCAGACATCAAATGTATATTTAGAAAAATCATTATACTATAAGACATGGGACGGTTGCGTTGGGGGATGTGTACAGAAATCAATATCTGGACATTGACTGTCATATAATCAAATGATGCATCAGCTCTGTTATGAAATAAACGCTGGCTGAATTCAGTGGTCTGCAGAAATTGAATGGGTTTGTGTCGGATGAGAGACTCTTATGTTGAAGTGTCTGTCTGCACCACATCTTTCAAGAAACAAAGCAGGGAAACACATTTTTAATACACTTAGATTTTTTTTATTTATAGAAGTAATAACTGTACATAATTCTTTATAATCATCGAGACAGACGTACATTTTTTTTGACCCCGTTACGAAGAGTCGGTATAATTCACTCACCAATGATTTTGCCGGGGGAAAGCATTTTGTGCAAATAGCGATGAGCTGGATTTGCCACCGAAAAAAAAAAAGGTTTGGGCTTAAAAAGTTTTAGACGCAGGAACATTTAATAATAATAAAAAAAAAAAACGCTGACCTCATCATTAAGTCTACTCCAGTGTATCAATCATCCTAGGGCCAATCGCATCCATTGCCCTATAAGAGTGGTTTGTCAGATGAAATAGATTCTCACATATTTCATATTTGGTAGGAAAAGGTGACTGACAGTGCTACAAGTGGAAACAACCACACATAAATAAATAGGATGCTTGTGTTGCTGTGTGTGCTAAACGATTTCTCAGTCACTAAACCCAAGAAGGGGTTGTGCAGATTGTGTAAAAGCATTTAGCAGTCGCTGTAATCGGATGCTTTTCTGCGTTAGGTCTTAATGGTTTATCCTCCTTCCTCTCATTCTCGTGAGTGTGCAGCATCCCTTTTTTCTCACGTACTACTCCAGATATATCGATCCACAGGACTGAAACTTGAGTGTAGCTTTGTGTTTTTACGTCGATCTTTAAGCCAAGAAGGCGTTAAAATGTTGTCACGTGGCGGATGCCATTTTTCTGACAGCTTTTTAATGGTGTATTATATTAAAAAAGGGGGGGGGAAAAAACAGACTTAACAGACAGTAGAACTCTGTACAGAAATGCTTCATCAAGACAAAATCCTTTCCTCTGAGCTGCAGTGACCACTACCTATGTCTGCCTCTGGGAGGCGATCTCACACAAGCCAAATATTTACAGTTCAGCCACTGTACACCATTTCATCCTGAGGGGCCTTAGTGAGAGATAAACTATAGCTTAGAAAAATACTCCAGAATAAAGCTATCATAAGAAATTGGGAGCGACACTTTTTCTTTTTTTGCATAAATATGTAGGAAGGCCATTACAGGCTAAGGCTTTTGGAGAAGACTTAACACACACGACACTCTCGATAGTTGAGTCAAACGTCTCTCAGTAATGTCAGTCCTTGCTGAGAGTTGTCCTTTTACTTGTGGACTTTGCTTGATCCTCCGGATGGTCCGACGCTCTTTCAAAACAGTGTTTGTGACCACGTTGTTTTGTTTCTCATTCATTTTATTTAAGTATGATTTTGCTGGTTTTGCAACAAAAGGGAACATAATACACTCTTTCCTAAATCTTTAGACATTTACTAATTATTTCATTTACCACAATTGGATAAAGTAATGAAAATAAAGCATCCGTTTTATTATCATTTAAAAGAATATATATATATATACACACACACACACACACACACACACACACACACACACACACACACACACACACACAAAACAACGTGGTTACGGACGTATACAGAGAACGGGTGGCTCAGGTGACTCAACTAAAATCATAAAACTGATTTACGGCAGCTGACCTGTCGTAACAACAATGGGTGTTCTCAGGAAATGTGGCTCCGCCCACTCAGTCCGGCAGCTTCATAACGGGTGCCGAACGAGTGCCGCTGTTGTGACATCTGACTGACGCTTGCCGCTGAGTTGCCGCTGAGTTGCCGCTGAGGTGCCACAAGGTGCCGCAAAGAGGATCTCGGCCTTACTGTCTTTCTGAGGATACAGGAGATCATTCCTGTCCACTAAGACTCTATAATAAATTACCTTCACACGACTATAACACCGTTACGCTGTTGTTTGTTAAATCTTCGCACTATTGTTTAGTTAGTTAATTTAATAGTATTCTATTTCATAGTATATATTGTACATTTTTATACTCAATATTATTATTTTTACTCTGTTACTTTGATTGCTTACCTGTATTATATTGATGCAATTGCGAACAAATGTCCCCTCCAGGTTTAATAAAGTATCTCTCTCTCTCTCTCTCTCTCTCTCTCTCTCTCTCTCTCTCTCTCTCTCTCTCTCTCTCTCTCTCTCTATCCGTCAGTGAAGTGGTTCGGATGCCTGAACTAAATCCACATCAAAGGTTCATTACAAGTCAAAGCAAAGAGACACACATGACTCCATGTAACGTAGTCATTTAAAGATGGGGGATTTAAAAGGTTTCTCAGGTCCATGAAGTTAACTGAGAATGTTTTTGTGCTTTTAAGCTGACGTCGTTGTAGTTTATTTTTGATAACAGACACGCGAGCTGAAGCAGCCAGACGTAGCTAGGTGTTTTGAGCTATTAGCTGCTGAAGGCTAACGGAACGTACACACTTCCGGCATCATTGTTCCGTACTTCAAAATAAAAGCGCAAGAAGCTTTTACTGTATTTACACATCGAATAAAAATAGTAAAAACTCAAAATGATGTTAAAGCACCATAACATACATAATATGGACAACGAGGGGATTCAAAAGTGACAATAAAAAACAGGACATTTACTACAAAATTAATACAAGATCATGACTGTAATTAGTCATGATTTAAATATTTTCTTTTAAAATTCTCCTTTTTTCTTAATTTATTTGGATGGATTTGTGTATATATTGCTGTTAAAAGTAATACGTAGTATTTAGATTTGCCACACTTTTACTGTAACTTCAAGCAATAGGTCAATTTATAAAATTGGAACAAAACTCAGACAGTAGATGGCAGTAGTTGACCACGGATAATGTCCAATGTGTAAATGGAACTGGAGCTGCTGTACAAGTCCAACTGCACTGCTCTAAGCTAATAGTTTCTCCACATCACAGTAAGTTTGATTGATAATTGAGTATTTATTTCTTCATTATTTTTTGAAGCTAGCCCCATTCATGAGTCTTCAATTTATTTATGTTTTTGAGCCAGCTCATTTAATTCTCTCTCTCTCTCTCCTCTCTCTCTCTCTCTCTCTCTCTCTCTCTCTCTCTCTCTCTCTCTCTCTCTCTCACACAGCTAATTATCCACATGATGCATGTGTGACATACAAGAACAGACATTTAAAAACCTTGTTTTTTTTGTGCGTCCAGTAAAATAAGTGTTCATAGTACATGTATTAGTATTTATTAACAATGTATTTTTCCATTCTCAACATTTCCTTAAATAACTACAGTACAATACGGTGTTCATAGGTCCATTTCACAGCCACAAATATCAAAGATATTTACAGGTTTACATACAATATATACATATATGCACAGGAGGCAGGTGCAACAAGGCTTCTGTGTGTCCCTGTTGGACTAAAGCTCACACATTTTGGCTACAGCCTCAAGAGTCACGTTTACCGACGGATCCACAACAGACTAAATAAAACGGGAGAGATTTACAGAATGTACAATTATTACAGACTCGGCAGGTGAAAACGACACCACGTTGTAGAGATACGAGGAAAATCGGCAACTCAGTTGTCAGGAACATGTCAAAGACGTACAGTATTCATAACGTATGACACAGTATGTACACTTTTCCATATCAATAGATATGAACTATATGTCAATCCACACTTTAATGACGGACTGAGATGATCACGAAGCATCCTGGTTGTTCCTTCATCACACACACACACACACACACACACACACACACACACACACACACACACACACACACACACACACACAAAACAACGTGGTTACAGACGTATACAGAGAACGGGTGGCTCAGGTGACTCAACTAAAATCATAAAACTGATTTACGGCAGCTGACCTGTCGTAACAACAATGGGTGTTCTCAGGAAATGTGGCTCCGCCCACTCAGTCCGGCAGCTTCATAACGGGTGCCGAACGAGTGCCGCTGTTGTGACATCTGACTGACGCTTGCCGCTGAGTTGCCGCTCAGGTGCCACAAGGTGCCGCAAGGTGCCACAAAGAGGATCTCGGCCTTACTGTCTTTCTGAGGATACAGGAGATCATTCCTGTCCACTAAGACTCTATAATAAATTACCTTCACACGACTATAACACCGTTACGCTGTTGTTTGTTAAATCTTCGCACTATTGTTTAGTTAGTTAATTTAATAGTATTCTATTTCATAGTATATATTGTACATTTTTATACTCAATATTATTATTTTTTACTCTGTTACTTTGATTGCTTACCTGTATTTTATTGATGCTATTGCGAACAAATGTCCCCTCCAGGTTTAATAAAGTCTCTCTCTCTCTCTCTCTCTCTCTCTCTCTCTCTCTCTCTCTCTCTCTCTCTCTCTCTCTCTCTCTCTCTCTCTCTCTCTCTCTCTCTCTCTCTCTCTCTCAGCTAATTATCCACATGATGCATGTGTGACATACAAGAACAGACATTTAAAAACCTTGTTTTTTTTTGTGCGTCCAGTAAAATAAGTGTTCACAGTACATGTATTAGTATTTATTAACAATGTATTTTTCCATTCTCAACATTTCCTTAAATAACTACAGTACAATACGGTGTTCATAGGTCCATTTCACAGCCACAAATATCAAAGATATTTACAGGTTTACATACAATATATACATATATGCACAGGAGGCACGTGCAACAAGGCTTCTGTGTGTCCCTGTTGGACTAAAGCTCACACATTTTGGCTACAGCCTCAAGAGTCACGTTTACCGACGGATCCACAACAGACTAAATAAAACGGGGAGAGATTTACAGAATGTACAATTATTACAGACTCGGCAGGTGAAAACGACACCACGTTGTAGAGATACGAGGAAAATCGGCAACCCAGTTGTCAGGAACATGTCAAAGACGTACAGTATTCATAACGTATGACACAGTATGTACACTTTTCCATATCAATAGATATGAACTATATGTCAATCCACACTTTAATGACAGGGACTGAGATGATCACAAAGCATCCTGGTTGTTCCTTCATCACACACACACACACACACACACACACACACACACACACCACACACACACACACACACACACACACACACACACACACACACACACACACACACACACACACACACACACACACACACACACACAAACATTAAAAAAAAAACACACAAGTTCACTCCCCCATCTTCTGTTTTTACGATTATGCGCTTCCCTTTTTGAATGCATATGGAGCAAAGACAGTAGTGTTGGTAACATGCATTGAAAGGCGTGCAAGTGTTTTAAAATTTGACTCCATAACTCATTTTTCCTCATTTTCATTCTTCTAATCCAGTTGGAACCTCAGAGGCCTTAAATATATATTTAAATACTGCAAGAAGCACCACTTTCCAGCAAACATGAATTTAAAAAAAAAAATAAAATAAAAAAAAAATAAAAAAAAAAAAATCGGAACTAATAAATATTTAAATAATGATATAACTTAATCGGTAACGACTGTTGTCACCGATTTGCTCAGTATTAAGGACAATTATAGCATTTCCAGTAGCTGTCCAATAAATAATGATAACGCAAGTAATGTAATCGTAAGCTAAGTGCTTTTACTATTTTAGTGGTTTCAGTACTATGGTGGTGGAACTACAGTTCTTAGGATGCTCAAACATCACATCATGACGGCTTCTTAGAAGAAAACGCAACCGTCAGTTGGGATAGGAATGAGACGCAAACAAACTGACTGTGAGGATTATTTGTAAGATTACAAAAACACATGTATGTTTGAACAGCAGCAAGTGACGGACACGGTTCTGAATATTAAGGCGTTATCACTGTTCAAGTTTCTATGAAGTATAAAGTCGTCTTTAGCGCAGTGTTGGCGGTCGTTAATGCTCCGTGTGGTTCTGTACGAGGATAGAAACTGTAGCACCAATAATGGCAGCACCGACAAAAAAAAACATGCTGACGTCACATTTTATGGTTTTGTGCAATTTCAACTGAGGACAAAAAAAAAAAAAACGAGATTGTTTCCACAGTGCTCAGAAAGTAGTATGTTAAACACAAAAAAAAAAAAAAAAAGTACGGCTTTTGAGATCTGACGGAACGAGAGCGGAGAATGAATTTCATGCTGGGAAAATGTAAAAATGGTATGTTTTTTTTGGAAAGGCCTCAGGCGTTGGCTGAACCGGCGACGACACTTCCTCCGAGTCTTTTAGACTTTGTGGACGTGGAACGGCAGCGGCGCCATTAAACGCGCCCGGGTGTCGGTACGATCCGACGGGCCCAGGGTCAGTCGGTCCCCGCCCAGTGCAAAAAAAAAAAAAAAAGCGGTCGATCGGCCCCCATTGGTCCGCGGGTCTCTGACATGCGCTTAGATCATCAACGCCAGTTCTGTCGAGTCCGTTTCTGAATCTGCCTCGTTGTCCCTGAAAATGAAAGGAGAGTCTCTTCAGTTGGACATCTGCTTCAGTGACGAACAAACGAAAAAAAAGGCATTTCAATGCAACGGTCCTACCTTTGCTCCTGGAGCAGTTTGCGGTTGCCCTGCCTCTTCTCCTCTGTGATCGGATACGAGTACAGTATGATGAGGCCGATTAGGATCAGGGCTATGGGCGCGGCGGAGGACCAGCACTTTCAAGGTTATATCCACTTCCTCTGGTTGAGAGCAGCCTCTGCTGATGTAGCCTGCAAAACTGGAAAAAGACGAAAAACAATTTTATTTAAAAAAAAAATAAAAAAATAAAAAAATCACATTTTGAGAGCTTTAATATTGGTGATCCTTTGTTTTGTTTTTTTTAGTAAAGTCAAGATCTTGATGTGATTGCTGATCAAAGAGTCAGTCATGTGGTGTGCAGCACACACACACACACACACACACACACACACACACACACACACACACACACACACACACACACACACTCTCTCTACAGCCTTACTGTACTTAATCTAATAAGAGCAAAAGGAATTCCTTGCTTTGATGTAGGATTTGGGTGCTGGGAGATTTGGCTTAGCCTCATTTGTTTTTGTGTCTCGGTGCATGAGATAAAAAAAACCTGATGAATCACCTACAAAACCAAAAAATGATTCACAATATAGGTTGTGAGCGTTTGAGCGACGACTTACTCTAAACTCAGAGTGGAGATGCCGAGGGAGACTCCAGAGGCGAACTTGGTGAAGAAGACGTAGAAGGAATAGAAGAGCGCTTCGTGGCCGGTGGAGTCGGGGTTCTGCACTTGGAAATCGTCGACGACGTCGGGCAGCATGGACCTGAACAACAAATAAAAGAGTTAAGAGTCACAAACGTATCCATTATAACTGTATTCCTGAGAAGAAGAACACGGGAGTCAGCAGGGCATCTCACCAGGGCCAGCAGGAAGGCCGCAGCCACTCCGACGCCGGCAGCAAAGGAGACGACGTAGGTGACGATCAGGTTGCTCTTCATACACACCACCAGGATCATGAAGGGGATCACGGACTGGACAGGACAGAAACGCGATTAGACCACTAAAGCACACCAGGTCAGCTGCCATTCAGAGAGGAACTTCCTAAAAAAAACAAGTCTCTTCACGGCACACTAGAGCTGCTAGATTATCATTTCATTCCCGTCAATCCGACAGGCTTCAGTACGGCTCAGAAGTGGCGTTTGAACGGGGTGGTGGGTCTTACAAAGCTGCCGGCGCAGACCGCCGTCTTCTTCCCAAAGCGAGTC
>NW_027176707.1:0-25000 GCF_023349555.1 Cebidichthys violaceus
GTCTTTAGGCTTGCACCACAGCTGAAACCTTTTAGTGTATTCATGGACAGATTAACCTGCCAAGGGGCCCAGGGTAAAAAAAAAATAAATAAGACGATGGGCCCCATTAACTCCTCTTCCTCTCACTCTTTGAGCAACGTTCAATCCTACCTGGCCCTTAGGTTTATAGGTCTGTGAGGTGTATTTATCACATTTTCATTTTAAGAATAGGCAAAGTGCAAAGTTGAAGCAATACAAGTCGCAGAGCTAGAATGAGCTGTCAACACACGGAACCCGGGGCGCTGGACCTCGAGCACTGTTGTCATCTAATAGCGTCTAATCAGGAGACGTTTGTGACGCCTGTGACACCGGGTCAAATCAAACACAAATGTGCAGTTCTAACTAAAGTCCTTGTCGAATCGCAAAAACAGCAGTAATCACGATTTTAAGAATAGCGATCAACGGCACCGAGCTCAAATGGTAAGATGTGCATAATGAATTCATTTAGATATGTATATGTTGCTGTTTTTGTTTTTGGACATCTACTGGGGAAAAAAACGGTGTAAATAAAAGATGGTAAGTAAATGTGTAAATGTGTTTAGTACTAAAATAAAGGCCAGCCCTACGCCTGCTCTCAATAAGAACCACAGCAAAACACTGGTTGTATCTTTAGCTCATCGTTTCATTTATCAGTCATTCCCATGAATATGTCATATTCTCACTTCAAATAGGTGTCGAGCCAGAAAGCTAGAAAGATCATGTGTAACTCGTAAGTTCTTTATAGAGATACATTTTGCTGCATGTGCCCGCCATTGAGGATGGGACCTGTTTGGTTAGCTTTCCAAACGCTTGATGGACAGCTTTGAAGTATTTTGGCTCTCATAGAATCTTAAATTCAACATTTAACAAATGAGCAAAAAGTCTGGTCTAAACTTAGCGATTACGAGAATGCAAATATCCACAGTATAGGTCGACATCGTGCTTTCAGGAAAACATCGATTTTTCATTTTTTTTCCCTACACCACTCTGTGTAAACATGTGCAAAACATGAACCACAGATCAGTTTAGAAGTTGGTAAAATATAATATGTGACCTCAAGTTGATAAAGAAAACACTACGAGACAAGTTTCTGCAATGCATCCGACAACTTTATCTAAAGTCAGATGGGCTGCAAAAGGAGGGCAAATTCAATTCAGGAAATAGTTGTGAAGCATTCATTCATTGGTTTTTTTTTCATTCATGCAGTCATTCATGTAGTTCTCTTCTTAATCCATTCACATATCCGGGGCAGCCACCTTTCCAGTGAGGCAAAGCCCTCCTCTACGACGCCTTGTGCACCCCCTCTCTGCTTTCCAATGCGCATGTGCCTGATTTGACCATATGTCCCATAACACATTTTTTTCTTTTATTTCACTAAAAAGTTAGACGCTATTCCTCTCAATTCTTCCTCTACAGCTGCAAGAGTGAGCAACGACAACAGCAACTTGTGGTCCGTTTGGTGCAGATAACTGCTGGAGGGATTTCTACAACTTATTCCACCACTTCCTGATTACCTCTTGCTTTAAAACAAGAAAGTATATTATTCCAAAGTTGTCATTATTTTCCCTTGGATTATTCTGCCTAAATACAACAGGACTCCAAGATTGCTTTCTGGCTTTGGATCGACCAAAGGTGGTGCTCAAGCACCTGCCCTGTTGGCCTCTGCTGAGTGCCCTTTTTGCAAAACTTTTATATCTTAAAACATTCTCAATTAAAAGCGTGCTAATACTAGTTATAGACCACACAAGCCCCTGCTCCTCTTTCACTTCCCTTGTCATAGCCACCACAGTTAATGTACGCAAAGCGAGCGTCCACGTCTCCCTGTCCGGCCTTCAGCGGTGACAGCCAGCCAGGCGGCGATAGTGTTTGTTTAGGTTCTGGATATTGGGTTATAGCCATGGGTCTGTTTTTTTTTTTTTGCTGCTAAAATAGTTAATATGAATATAAATGTTGAGCTCATTCAAGCACAAAAGCTTGTGTGGCAAACGCAGCTGTCCCCCCCCCGTCTCTCCCTCTCCTCTTTGCTCTCGCTTTCTTAAATATGGTGCCAGATTGTATACAAATAATTATCAAAATAGAGCTTGCTTATCAAAAAAAAAAAATAAAATAAAAAATCCCAAGGGGAGGATCCCCCAATGGATGTTTACTTGCATTGCTCCGCGGGTCCAACATTGTGTCCGCCATCTGTCGAGTATTAAACATCTGCATAATTGTATGCAAATTGAAATAGATAAATATGCAGCAAGTAAAATATGTGCTGTATGTAACTTTACTTTTTATAAGTAAATGTGACAGGGGTGTTGCGTCACACCGAGCTGATGGAAAATGATGCATGTCCTTCAACAACATCAACGTCAAGGGACTTTCTATGTTTTCTCATTCACAACTGAAACTTCAAATCCAAAAAAAAGAAGAAGAAGATGATCAACCAGTCTGGTGTTGTATATGTTCGATCACACCAAGCTGCTGTGGTCTGCAGACACACTTGACCCTCTCCAACAGGCTACTTCATCAAGTTACATATTGAATCACACCGTTTGCTGCTTATAGTGCAAACAAATAAATAAAATGTATACTAAAATATTAAAGAGCTACATACACACTTCTAGTGAGTGTAAATGGTGTTCAATCATCGTTGCCCATCTAGTATCTTTGCAGCACAGTAGGGTATTGCTTAATTGTTTCCACCTGTGTGGGAGCGTCTGCAATTGTAGGGTTTCTCCTGTCATTTATTCAAGGTTCTTCCTTTACTCTGTCACCGGTCTGTGTCTACATGGGTTTGACCAACGTTATGCCGCCAGCGGAACGTGCGATTCAATTAAACCAGTTTTTTTTTTTTTTGTGTGTGTGAGTACTAACAACATTCAGAACACCACGAACTTCCACGCACATGGCGAGTTATACGACTGAGGCAACGTCAGTCCATGCGCATCGTAGTTGCATTGCAGCCCTAGTCATGGACACGTGGAGCCGTCCACTCCGTGCTGTTTTCACGGCTGGGCTATTTCATAGCACAGTGTCGGCCTTTTTAAGCGAACGCTGCCAGCGCGTTATGGCTAAGCTAATGCTAGCTCAGAACCAGTTTAAAGTTAAGCAATGCTGAAGCTAAACGTGTTAAGTAGCCGCCAGCTAACTGCGAGATAAAAGGTACTATAGCTACTGTATATTTAACTTGTTACATAGAAGCTGCTACATTTCCACGAGGCTAATGTAACACGCTTGTCACGTTTTAGCAGATAGAATGTTATGCTAAACCAAAATGCCATTGTTTTATTTACCTTAAAAGGCTATTTGTTTATTTTAGGCGATGACTTCTACAAAAGCAACACTTCCACATCCCGGAGAATGGCGGACGTGAACGCAGCCCCAAACAACAGACACCTGGAACCTGGACTACATTACGGCCATCCTGCCCTGGCAACAAGTGGACATTTTCAGGTATGTGATTTATGCACATTTTCACAGTTTTGTTGTTGTTGTTGCTATTATAGTGGCAGCAATGTAAATATTTGGGAACAGTACCACTTATTCCAGGACATGATTAAATCACACCTTTGTGATATTATCAAATACACTTTATGTTGTTGTTGAGCTCGTCAGAGAGGAGTTCTCGTGACATTTTCAATGCAATGCAATGCATGAGGTGAAATATTATCCTGTATTGTGTTGCGTCCACGCTACAATACCATGTGAGTTCAGAAGCATGGCAACTCGGTCACCACCGCGATAGTGCAGTATGAGTGTACACTTTTTATTTATAGTACCATAGTATCTGTACATTTGATACGGTATTATAATTGTACTTGGGGGTATTCTTCAAGCCACGCAGACAGGGTTCAGTGTTTATTGTTAATGTACATAATCACCTGTTACACGGTTAAGTCAAAACACTGAGTTTTGATGCATCTATTGCATTTAGAAACCAACAAAAAAAAAACAACGTAATAATGCTTGATATGTAAGAGACATGCAAAAACGTAAACGTGCTATCTGTATTGCTGACTCTTTTTGTTCTTGAGAGCGCCTCATCTTTTGTATTTGTGATTTTAAAAACAGGCAAAAATGATTGAATCTTAACTGCTGATTCCTGGCTGATTGGAGAGTTTGAGCAGCGCGGTTGTCAGGTGACAGTGCTGATGGTTGTCAACTAGATGACAACCATCATATTCTGTATTTGTAGGACCAACGCGCGTGTGCCTGTGACTCCTCTCGGTTTGTGAGTCAGATGTCAGGAGCAGTCTAAAAGCAGAGCGGCCATAAGGACAACGTATTATTTCTGGTAGTTTCTATTTTTCAGCACTCTTCTGATTGGACAGTGAGCTGTTGAGTTGACTGTGTCGGCGTGGCTTTCTGCTGTCCTCGGGCCAGCCGGCGTTTGTTGTTGCTGTTGTTGTTGTTGTTGTTGAGCCCGGCCCAGAGACGAGACATGATGAACACGTTGGTCCTGAGCAAAGGAGGACATGTGGACATTCACGAAAAAAGCCCAAATGTAACTGTAACAGGTGAATGTCTTCTCCATAGTGGTCTTGTCTAAAGATGGTCACATGATCACGCACAATGAAGTTTCTGGCCCTGTAGCCAAACGGGTGAATTTTTACCCTTTTTTTTTTTTTTTTTTGCATAGCATTTACTTAATGGTAGCAGGTGCTAAACATGTATGAATCCATCGAAGGGAAATGTTTACGCTTCACTATCTTATTAATGGCGGTGATTGTGCAGTCGCATTATTAAAGTACTTCTTGCACTCCTAATTCTCACGATGATACTCTCATTTTACAGTTCAGAGAATAAAACTCTCCTCCCATTTACACCGGCCACATTAGCACTGCCAGATGAAAACACCAGTTCGCTAAATGCAATTTTTTTGTTTTCCCTCACCTCACCCCATTACCTCAGTCAATACATAATCTTCCTCTTCCTCCTTCTGATGTTCCTATTGATTCCCCAGACAAGTTTTACCATGCTCCTTAGCATGTGTATTAATGATCTCTCTCACACACACACACACACACACACACACACACACACACACACACACACACACACACACACACACACACACACACACACACACACACTAGCAACTGGTGTGCTGCTCGGTCGAAGACACTTTGACAGGGATGCGTGTGAGAATGTGTGAGTGTGAGTGTGTGGGAGGGTTAGCAGTTGAGAGGATTGAAACATCAAGCAGAGACTGATAAGAGACCGAGTGGAATGAGTTGTGCAGATGGGTTTTTTTTTTTTTTTCTCCTGAAATCTGGAACCTAGGTTGTACTGGCAAAAATGACGCGACGTGTCTTTGGCCCACCGGGAGAACGCCAAAACGCAGTTGCCTCACCATAGACACCGACCCAGATGACAGGCAACATCGGGGTGGTAGCACTGCACCACGGCGCACTGCACTAACTGCTGATGCCATCTGCTGGTCAAAAGCGTAGACTGCAGTCACAGTGTTGACTGATCCACCAGATCAAATACCTTTCTGCAGGTTCCTCACAAAGCTTTTTTTTCCCCACCAGCATTTCTGATACTGCGATAATCCGTCCCTGCCCTCTCTACTTAATTTGAGCTTTGCACTTGCACACATTCCCGCGAAGTGTGCCGTCGTTCGGTTAAGATGAAACAAACAGATGTGTCCAAGAAGATAGGCTGAGAGGGGACATCTAGCGCGCTTGTTATAGAACTGGGTGTGTCTGCGCATGCTTGGAAAATTTGCACTAAGTTATCACTGCCAGTGGCAGTGATAACATCTCCATGATGGCAATATTCAAAGTCTGACATCAAATATTTGAAATATCTGCCCAATGAAACACAATTAGCTCGGAGAGTATTATGAAATGATGTCTGCTCTCCCTGTAATTCAAGATCTAAATCCCAGTCGCTTGCATTTATGAATGAATGAGTTTTTACCACCCCTCGGTATTTCTTTGCCTTTTTTGGAATTTAAATGTATGCAAAGATCAAAGTCGCCCTTCAGGAGGAAGAGGTGGTGCAATAAGCAGAAACCCCCCAGACTACTCACACAGCAGTCTCTCTTCCACTGTAACTCCGTCGCAGCCTTCCTCGCACTGCTGGTGGTGCTTCTGCAAACGGCCACCAGGGGGCAGGAGTGCTCAGGAGTGTTTTTTTTTTTTTTTCTTTTTTTTTTTTTTTCTTTTCCTCCCGCCCTCTCTCCTTCATGCGTTCTCTTCAGCTGTTTGTCTGTCTACTCAGAGTCAATGTCCATACATGCATACATGCATATATGCAGGCATATGCACCGAACAGCATATGAACATGAATATTGATTTCCTGAAGGGGAACTCTAGATGCTTACGAAGAGATGTACATATTAAGAAAAAATAAACATAAACATAAAAGCCTGTACAGACATCACATCACATTTGGGATGACATTGCACTTTCTCTCTGATCACGAGACCACGTTATGCTTCTATGTGGCCCGGGAGAGACTTCACAAGGTCAGGATCTTCCCCCCCCCCCCCAACACCACCACCACTCTCCGCTCCATCGCTGCGCCGCACGATGATCGAGGTTCAGCTGCATCACACAGCCCTTCACAGCTCCACATCTACCGGCCTCCTATTTATAACAGATTGTTAATGGCTACTCTTATTAATTTCACAGGGAGGCAATCAAACAAAGCCTTACTCTGGGGGAGGGGGGAGGGGGGGGGGGGGGGGGGGGGGGGGGGGTGCAGCAGATGTCTGGTGTAACCTTCGAAGTGTATTCGGACGGACCCTTCGCAGGCAGGCGGATGACATTGAGGGACACGGGCGAGAGGGAGAGGAAAAAGAAGATGGGAGAAGTGGAGTTTTTGCAAAAAGACGGTTTAGGAAAACAGGAGAAGAAAAAAGGAAGGAGTAGAGAGTGAAATCAAGTGACGGAGGGCGGGCTGATATCAAAGAGGCCTTTGTTCGAGCCTCCCCCAGTAGCTGTGTGAGGATCAGAGCCAGAGAGCCGCGGACCTTGAGGACCTTGAGAGGAGGAATTGAATGCTTACGGTGCAGAACTCTATCTTCAAGGCTCTCTGCCCTCAACTTTTTTCATTTTTTTTTATCATTAATTATTTCTCGCTAATTGCCAGGATTAGAAAAAGAGGGAGAGAGAAAGGGCGCTCTGGGTCTCTGGAGTCTTAGACCAGTGTGTGTGTGTGTGTGTGTGTGTGTGTGTGTGTGTGTGTGTGTGTGTGTGTGTGTGTGTGTGTGTGTGTGTGTGTGTGTGTGTGTGTGTGGCGTGTGCCTACTCATACACTTCAGCCGCGTCTATAAAGAAAAGAACAAGGGGAAGAAGCACAAATTGAACATTCTTGGTCAGCAAGGTTGTAAGCACTCTGTATTTGATTGTGCTTTTTGAACCATAGCACTATTTCCATTAAAGTTAAGAAGATGGTTTGATTTTTTTATTTTTTTTTCTTCCCTCTTGCCTGTTCCGTTAAGAGCATTCTTATTTGCTGAAGCCGTAGAGTGTTTGACAGACGCGTTCATGTCGGGTTACACATGACACTGTGTTGAGTTGTGAGGTTACAGCCTGATTGGTGTCCTTGTTCCATTAACAAATTCAGACATAAAAAGAAGTCACTGTTGCTGATATTCATACAGTGTGACAACGCTTTTAGCTCGTCAAAAAGATGCATTCCCAACAAAGCGCTGTCATGTTTTTGTCAGATTGTTTTTTTTTTGTTTTTTTTTTCTTTCCACACCTTTTTGAGCCAACAATCTCCTTTCTTTCCCTGTTTTGGAGAGAGAAGGATAGAATTATTATAGCCGAATCATCGTCGGCCCGGTGTGTTCCCTTGAGTTCTTGGGAAGGATGGTCGGGCGTTATTTGTCAGATTTCGATGGACTCATATTTCCTCTTATGAGCACAAAAGCTTGCTGTCCAAAAGGACACACAGATCACGCACTCGTAGCCAAGATCAAGTCAAGCAGCAGTGTGTGTGTTTTTTTTTTTTCCTCCAGCTCCCTATAAAACAAATGAAAAACAACAACATGTCAAGACGGGCTCTCTGATGCGATCTAATCATGCAGTGTTTCGACAGAGGTTCAGAGTATCAATACTTTGTGAGTATTACTCTGTGATTGAAGATTAGACGAGTCAGTCAGCGGTGTAATGGATCGACATCTCCTTTCCCAGCGTGAAAGCATTGATCTGCCCACAGATCACAGCCCCTGCTGGAACCACGCTGGGCATTGTGCCGATGCTCGCCAGCGACCAGTGCTCACCAATACAGAGGAAGATTCCTGGGCTGTGCTTCAAATACATCGATCGTTTCTCTTGTGCCACAATGCAGTCCTGGGAAGAGTTTACGTCATGGCCACAGCCACAAGCGTGTGTTCATTTGTGAACTTGAGCAGATCTGGTAGGTACATTTAGTTTAGCTATGAGCTAAGCTTCATATGTACAGACATAGGGGGGGGGGGGCCCAGAATACGCCGATTTTGACCAAACTGCTACCTTCTAATCTTCACGTGTGTTTAAACGATCCATCTTTGCATTTACTGTGCCACTAATCTGGGGGTAACAGCTAACCGCTAACCGAAACATTCGGGCCAGATTTGACACATTACACCTTTTTTTTTTTTTTTTTTTTTTTTTAATAAAAACACAGGCTTGCTGTCTTCCCTTAACAGTAGCTGGCCATTTGAGTCCTTTCAAGACAATCCGAAGCACTGCCGAGTTAAGCTACACTTTTTTAAATACAGCGCCCGTCGGCTAGCCTTCCTTCAGTAAAACATAACCCTACACTGGCCATACTGAGCAGGTGAAAGGGCCCCAGAGCCCCATAAGGATGAATGGGCTCACCCCGATGGGTCGTGCACATGCATGCAATTTCTCAGAGTACTAAGGCAACTAGACAAGTTGCTCCAGAAGCACACTGCCCATGGAGTCCCATAAGAGGGCTCTTTTTATACATATATATATATATATATATATATATATATATATATATATATATATATATATCTGTATCTTGTTCTGATAATATCCCCATTTCACATTTGAGATCAGATCGCCCGGCACATTATCCGCCTTCCAATGAGCCAGGGTCCATTTCTTATCCGTTGATAATAAAAGCTCTCGTTGACAGCGCAGCACACAAGTCTGGCTCCAAGACCAGGTCCCGTGGCTTCTGTTATTTATAAGAAGAAAAAAAAAATTAAAAAAAATAAAAATCACCTTGTTGTGATGGATGAAGCTGCCTGGCTGCTGCTTCTTGTCGTGTTTTACAGTTCACCTGATGCACGTTCAAGTTCAGCGCGGTCGTTAAAAGTGCAGCTCGAGCAGCAGAAATGCAAATGTGCTTTTGACTGGCGCCCACTGACTGACACTAATGCCACAGTTTCCAACACTAATGTCACCATAGCTAATTGATTAGATTAGCTGTGGACATTGACATACAGTAGCTTAAAACGTGCCTCGCACTTCGTACAAAATAGTTTGTTTAATGAGATGAATCAGTGTAAAACTTATATTCCCTTTTATTGACTCGTGTGGCAAAGTCCCAGAAACCGGGATACGTTGAGAGAAAGACAAAAAGTTTTTTCACTCGGTATTAATTTCTGACATTTTTAGGTCAGGGAGCTGTGAGCAGTTTGATGCTGCTGTTTGCAGGGCGCTGAAGCGCAGCTGCAACATTAACCCCAACCTGTGCTCAGAGGAGTTGTGACTTGTAGTTAGCATATTACCCCTCCTCTTTCTTTGTCCCTCTCCAGTCTCTCCTTTTTTTTTTAGCCTGCTCCTCCAACAGTGTGCTGACATTTTAGCATTGGTGGATCTGTGTGTGTGTCCCCCCCCCCCCCCCCCCCCCCCCCCCCCCAGCGCCCCGGAATAGCAGACCGACTGATTGGTATGTGTGTTTTTTTGTGAATTCTCCGCGCCGAGTGATGCTTTTCAGTCAATACTGCGGCCCGCTGTGTATCATTGGGAATGAGAGCACATTGTAGCCTTTCAGCCCCTCTAAATCCACCCAGGATGATTCAATAACAAAGAGTGTCAAAGTTCAAAACGCGCAGTATTCTCACTCAATCCCTCCATGCGACCGCTGTCCCGTTCAATCGCGTCACCGGGTCCGCAAGCCGTTCACACCAGAGTCGCCAAAGCCTCGTTCTCTACCTGTGTTCACGTACCGGATCCATGCGGCCCGTAGACCTTGCGGGGTCGTATGCAGAACACAATGGGAGCCGGCTGTGCTTATAGAACAAAGCCGCCATTATGGGGCCTATATGGAACAAAAATGGAGTCCGAAACTCTTGAGAAGCCCAGATCGGCTAGCAGAGGGCATAAAGGGACACATTTGTGGACTCTCACAGTGCAGCAGATAAAGGCGTGTTTGTGTGTGTGTGTGTATATATATATATATATATACGTGCACATTTGTATTTAATATATTATCAGAGGGTATTGTGTTAATGTCAGGAACGATAACATTTTATTCGAGTGTTGGATAGGGAAGAGTATAACGTGTTTGGGCACGTAGCCTGGGCTGCCTGTTGTTCTTAGTGTCAGGATACAGTGTGACTGCGGAGAGAAGGCTGGCACGGCTGGGCATGCCCCTTGCACCCCCACAGGGCTTTTGGAAAGTGCACATCTCACCAAAATGTCACTTTAACTACAGCGAGCCGCTCTAAACACAACCCAGCGCTCGTTCACGCTCTCCTCCTCCTCCTCCTCCTCCTCCTCCTCCTCCTCCTCCTCCCTTCTCTTTGTCCTCTTTTCGCTCCCTCATTCGCGGACACACCTGAATCGTCCTCCTGAGGAAAAAGAGGCAAGAGTACGTTTCGAAAGCCAAGTCGGTGCTGTAATTAACCGCTCGCTGCACAGTGAAAAGGCAGAGTGTGCCACATGTATGCAGATGTGTTACAGAAAAAAAAATAATCCATCCACTTGAGAGGATGATTTTTGTGCACGGGTGAAGTTCAGTAATCTCCTTGTATGTTAATGATGAGAGGAAGGACTATATTGCCTCAATTCAACGTCTCAAATGCTATATGGGTAGTTATGCAATTATGATAATCAGCATTTTACAAGCTGCAAAGGAGGCACTGGGGGCCAAATGGGGAGATGAGAGGAAAGTTACTTAGGCCCTGAAAATAATTTGACGGTAGTTATTACAGGCTTATTGCTGTGGATGACATCTATTTCTCTGGTTTCTGACAGCACATCATCCTGACTTTCCTATAATAGCTTTGGCTGGCAGACCAGGACTGGTGGAAATAAATTAGAAATGATTCCTAGAGCGCAGTATTATGGAGCTTTTTTTTTTTTTTTTTTTTAAATAGTGGCACTTTTCTGAAGAAAAAAAAAAAAAGGGGGCCATGTAATCACTGAGGCTAGACTTTGATTAAGCGGTAAAGTGAGCTGGTAAAAGTGTGGCTGTCATGGTGACATCGCTTATGTGGTTTTTGACAGTTCATTCTCCATTTCGCTCCCTAATTCCAACCTTCCCTCATCCTTCCTGTTACATCGGATCCCTTTCATGTTAGTCCCTGTTCTTCATCTCTGCGCTCGTGACATTTCTACCTGTCCTCATGCTGTTATCGCACCTACTGATTTGTACTGTCCTTTTTTTTTCGCTGTCTTTTTTACTTAAGCACTACAATAGTTGTTCGAGGGCTGCTACAGACCTGGTTGTATTCCGCCAGGAGATCAGGTATTCGGCCGTGTGTGCACATGATGCATGGGCGTTTTCTGTGTCCGTCTGTCCAGACCACGGCTAATCCTGCACACTGTCAGCTTGTAATATTTTTTTTTTTTTGGCTGCTGCTCATTTATGTACGCTCAAAGACCTGTTGTGGTTGCAGTGACTCACACTATTTGAAAACGTTTTTTTTTTACTGTCAACATATTTTATTTACCGTTTTCATACAGTCATTGACTGCCGACTCCTCACTACTCTTAAAGGAGCTTGATCTAAAATTCTGAACATAAATATAGGAGCGAATAACTATTAGTGGCAAGTGGAGTAAAAGATGGAGTCGTATGAATGTGAGGGAAGATATGGAAGTACTCTAAGAAATACAGCTCTCCTCATTCTTTGCTTTTATATTTCACATTACAGCTTAATGCATTCATACAACAAGTGGTTGGAGGCAATTTATTATCGCTTCCGCAAAGTAGTCTGTGTATTTTGGTGGAGATTACACGACTGATATGCCACATTATAGTCGAGCTTTAGGAATGAGCAAGATGGAAACTCTTTCACATGCTTCAAAAATAAACACACGAATGGATTGCCGTCGTAGCGCTCGTGCAGCCGTTTGCTAGTTGAACCTGCCGGTACACAATGAGTAGCATAAGAACACGTCTCTCAGGGTCGCAGAGTGCTTTGATGTGATTGAAGTTCAGAAGATATTGACTTGTTAAAGGCCAAAGTTTTATTGAAGAGCTGAGACGCGGCGAGGCCGGTGCCGCTGTAGCTTGCCGTAACCGTTCCCAGTAGACTCGCTGAACAGTGGCGGAGCGTGAAGTGTGTCAAGGGCGTACTGGCTGCCGTCAGAGTGGCTGACATTTTTATTCCAGCCTGTGTTCAAAGCGCGTGTGTGAAATGATAATATTTGCTTGATCTCTTGTTTTTTTTTAAATTCAAATGACCCCCCCGAGTGTTGCCGTCTCCGCCTTCCATGTGTGTCTCAGTGTGTCCGTGTGCAAAAGGAGCAAAATGCCTCACTTCATTTTATATGACTTTAACCTGTATATACATGTGTCAGGGAAGCCATCAATCTAGAGGTGAACATGAGCCAACTTTAAGATTGTGTGCTCATCATCGCGGTGGGTATCTCTGTGTGTGTGTGCGCGTGTGACCTCCTAGTGTGTGTAAAATCCCCGTACTTGACTGTGTTTGATCTTTTTTTGCCTCCAGAACACAAAGATTGAGCAGCACTGCATGTGCGGACTACGAAGAGATTAGCTCTGGGCTCAGAACATATTGATCAGGTTTATATTTAGAGTTCAGGCCCCCGCGAGAAGTGGCGAAGCACATTCATCAGTTCTAGAGGACACTTTTTAAAATTGTAATTACTCAACAATAGGAGCTGTGCTAGCTCGCCTCCGCACCTGCTGTTACACACTGTCATCCCTATTCATGACTAAAGGTAGAGATGCACCGAGGATGTCCTTTTTTTTGAGATGCAAAGGCAGTTTAGGACGGTGAAAGAGACAAACTTGAACACACTTAGGAACCCGCTGGCTCCACGTCTAAGTGCAGGCCTCTGAGCGCACAATAAAACACATTTGTTTCCCCCTCATACACACAGACCGCATGCATTAGCATTTCAAACAGCAGCATGCACTCTAAACGGGTTAATATGGGACATATATTAAAACACACAAATTCTACCACTGTGGCGTTTGCCGCCCCATGGATTAAATCCAATTTATTCCTATTTAACTGCTGTATGATTAGAATTATCACTCTTGTCCAATTACTTTTTGCCATTTGCATTCTTGCTCCCTCTCCGTCCTCTTTTTATCCTTTTTTTTTTTTTATTTCTCTTCTTTCTTTTTTTTTTTTGCCCTCCCTCTTTCCATCTTCCCTTCATTTGCAAGGTTATAGAGTGGTAATTAAATGAATTGGAGGGTAGAGAGTAATCACATCTTTCTCTGAGCTGTATGATCAACCCTTTCTCCTTACGACACCACAGCCAAAATCAAAGGGAAGAAAATGGTCCAATTCTGTCTCCTCCATTTGTCCCGCCCCCCTGCCCCTAATGATCAATGTGTCCTACTGTTTCAGACTTGCCTAAGTCTCTCTTATCTCTTTTCTAATTTGATATGCAAACAAATTTACACACAGGCGTAGGGGCCGTAGTAAAAGAGGAGACAGTTAATTTTCCTCCAGCCGCAGGCAAGCATCTGGATACGGCGTGGAGAAAAACACACACAGAGAACGAGAGGAAGTTCGAAGGGGTAGCGATGGTGAGAGAAAACAGCTGGTGAGGTCTCGCAGTGCTGTGTTTGCAGAAAACGTCGGCAGCTGGTGACCTAGAAACATCCTCTCCTCTTTCCCAGCACCCAAGCATCGCCCGCAATCACCGCGGCGAGAGTGGGAGAGAGTCGACCACGCATCCCGCCTCAGCTCGTAATACAGTGGTTGATTACCATAATGAAACGGATAACAAACAGAAAAGGCGGCCAAAGAACACAGAGCTTAAAACTCACAGCGGCGCTGATGCAACTTTTCAAGTTCAGCTCGGCGCCAAGTGAGACGAAGTATGAAAGCGAGCGTCGACTGTGCAGTCGAGGCACGTGTGCACTGTAGCCCCTCGAGTTGTTTGTCTATTGTAATGCTTTATTTATGCATGTGTTTGTGTATGAAGAAGGGGCACGTTTTTTTTTTTTTTCTTTCTTCTTCTTCTTCTTCTTCTTCTTCTTTTTAATATGCGGCTTAATTGCAAAATCGGAGGTAAACAGAAGGGTAAAATGTACGTCTGAGCCCGTGAGGGATTTCTGCCGTAGCATCGACGCATTAGAAGATTATACAGCAGGATTGTTTACTTTGCGTCTTCCGCTCCATCTCATTTCAAAAGTCATACTTTTGATATGGCATTCTGCAGGCATTTCGAATTCATTAGCTTCGCTTCACTTTTGGTGTAATTCTGCGCCAGAGTGTGCTCTTGACTATGTTATCGGCACACATTCGGATGGTAACGTCGGCTAGTGTACAGTGAACAATTACTCGCCTAATTGAAAGGCCCAAAACAACAGTAGCTGAAGCTTTTGATTTCTTAAATAATGAAGACAAATGAAGAGGCTAAGTGGTTGATTTGAGGTTTTATTTCATGATTTAATAAGGTTTTCATGGATCCCCATGGATTTGCTTACAGTCTTGCTCTATGATGAATAATGCTTTGCAATCTTTCCTTGTTTAGTCACAGTCAGATATCATAGCGATTCAGTTAGATGCTAGTTTTATCTGCAGGCTGGTGTTCCATTGCTTATTAATGAATCCTTCCCAACGATTCTGTTAAGCTGTTTGAGTCTTAAGAGAAACTTTGACTCGATTCATCTTCTATGAAAGCACACATTCCATTTAGCGAATAGATTGCCTTGATGGAATGCCGGCGCACACATTTAAGCTTCTTGAATGCGGTTGAGAGGTGAGGATCACGACGGCAGACCCTGACATTAACATCTGCGATAAGTGAGAGAATTCAATTGATGTGTTGAATTGCAGGAATTCACATCAATTCATATGCCCACAGAGTATCTATTACCATGGCAACACACTGTTACTCTCCGCGCTCTCCAGAAGCGATTTGCAAATGTCCTCTTCTCTTCTCTCCTCTTCTCCATCCGCTTCTCCCTCTGACACTGTTATTCTTCTGCATTTCTCCCCTCAGTCTTTTAATCCATTTCCTTAGCCAGCGGTGCAGCAGTAGTTCACTGTGATATAGTGGTTAATAATAAAAAGGCTGATAGCTGGGATTAAATTATTCTGCACATAGCAGAAGATGGTGCATAGACTTTATATACCTGCCTAGTGCCTTCAACTCCTGGCTCCTTTTCTGGCTAATTCTTCTATTCTTCAGTGTCCTCTTTCTCTCCGCTCTGTCGCTTCTTCTTAGAAGCTTTCATCTTGATGTCTTCCTCTGCATTGACCCTGCTTCACTATGTTTTTGTTTTTTTTTGTTTTTTTTCTTTAAATCTCCCTTTACATTTTTTTTTTTTTTGCTCTCCCAGCATCTTTCGTGTCCGGGCAGCATCGCTCCCATACACACACACAGAGAGGTATCTTCTTTTTTTTCTGTTTTTCTTTTTTGCATTGCTTTTCCTTTCTCTCTCTCTCTCTCCCTCTGTGTAGGAGGAGCACACACTTTTTCAGCTGGAGTCCTTATCAAGCGTGACTCACAATTCAACTATTTCTACAGTGGAGCTCGTCCTCTAGAGTGTTGCTCTTTTTCCTTGGTCTTCTTACATATTTTATCTCCTTTCAGCATTTCCTCCAATGCCTACCTAATCTTACCTCTCATATTATCTCCTCATACATACGTATAGTCTCTCTCTCTCTCTCTCTCTCTCTCTCTCTCTCTCTCTCTCTCTCTCTCTCTCTCTCTCTCTCTTGCACCACGTTCCCTTTTCTACTCTTCCCCCCCAAGTTCTGTAAACATAAACATTTTGGGTGTCTGCCATCGGAGATATCCAGGGCGAGCCTGTCACCAGAATCATTTCAATGCTAATTTCCCTGGCATCTGTGATAAATAAATTCACTCTGACAAACACACACAGTCATCGGCTTCAGAGGATTGGACCCGTTCTTTTTTATCCTTGCCGCCCTGACTCGCTCTCCCTCTTTTCCCAGAGCTGGGCCATCAGGATCTGAAGCCAGCCGCATTTGATAAACACACACGGACACGTGCGCACACAAACACAGGCGTGCGCACACACGCACGCACGCACGCACGCACGCACGCACGCACGCACGCACGCACGCACGCACGCACACACACACACACACACACACACACACACACACACACACACACTCTCTCAGCAGAGCAAAAATGCAAATAGTGTATGCATACACAACACAACTAATGCTGTGCACAAAAACAGCGTTGTATAACAAAACTAGCATAGGCACAAATGTTAACAAAGTTCTGCACACACGCTAACAATGCTGCTGATGTACAGAACAAATACACGTGCATGCTGCACACATATTTGCAATCCTTCATGTGTATGTTGACATTAAGCTCAGAGTTGTTTTGTCATATCAATGCAGATGCTACCTCTCTTCATTCGTTGTGATTCCTAACTCGCATTCTTCAGATAAAAACACATTTTCGTGAGTGCAAGGTCACGCAGGCTGATGGAAAGATTCCTTCAGACAAGGCTCTCTGTGTGCACACCTGACTGTCCATGTGTCTGTGCTCATAGGACATATGGAGAGGGAGGGAGAGGGAGGGAGGGAGGGAGGGAGTGTATTCCAATGCGAAGACTAGAGATGGAGGGTGTTGGACAGGGAACAGTTACATCTTTACTGTCTCTGTGCTGATTCCAGGGGAATCCTCCGCAATGCAGCATTGTAGTGGGGAGTGAGCCCCCATAGCCGTCCGATGCAAGACCGTATAGATATTCAAATATAATACAGTTATGTATTCCGGCTGCAGCCGCAATGCACTTCTTGTATCACAGGGAGGGAAACACGACACGTGCACATGGAAGTGATTCATTCATGTTGGCATTTGAGACATTCCCGGAATCCATGAAGGGGAAAAAAAAGAAGAAACAAAACAAAGAGGTTGTGAGACACTCACTTAGCACAATTTGTACACACTGTTGTTTTACATATTAATACGTACGCTTCAATATCTATCGGTATGTAAATCAAGATTTGCTGCCTTTTTTAATTTCCCAGTATCAGCGCTGACAACACATATGCTTGCATGTGCACGTAGGATCCCACTAAAAACCTCTGTATCTACAAACTCCACAACATAGGCTTGATCATGGTTGTTTATGCGTCGGCCAACTCCTTTCGGTGCTCGGCCACTTGTGAAATCTGGGAAGAATGTGCAACAGCAAAGCGAGGAAAAGCACCAAAGAAGGGCCTTGTGATGAGAGAAGCTGGGACTTTGCTCTGATGAATGTTGGCAGTGAACTGTTTTTATTATTTAATGCAGGGCTCTCTCCACAAGGATATGGAAAAACCAGCCAGTGGGGGGAAAAAAAGTGGTTGTGGGGAAATACTCTCTCAGAGAACGATTTTTGTCCATAAAAAAAAACGGAAAATTATTTGGTGGCCTCTTTTTTTTTGCGCATTCTAATTGTAAAAGTGACTTTAGCTTATTGTGTTTTAGCCCACACAGTAAATAGCTATTAACACCTATTGCACACTGATCAGAACTTTTTTTAATTAAGCTCATTACATCTTATTTATCGTTTTTATTTGTAATACATTTTTTGACACCTTCCCTGTAAGGTTTATCAAGACATGCCACAATGATGGTTAATGTATTGTTTTACTAAAAAATATAAAGCAAAAAAATAAAGTGTTTAATATCTTATTTTCCAGTTTTAAATTAAGACATAATAAAATGAACCTCATGCCAAAAAACACGTGATTCTACTGAATCTTCTTTGCATTATTTGGTTGATGGTAGAAGATACAAAAGCGTTCTAGGACATTTTAAACTGTAGAATGACATGCATTACATGACAAACCTACATTTTCCTCGTAATGACGAAGGCCTGTTACTTTGACAACGATGCCTGTTTTAGTGTGTGTCTGCAATGTGTCTCAGTGATGGCTCCGCTGTAAAAAGTGCCACGTCAACAAAGATAATTCACTCTTTAGTTTATTCACAAAGCCCATAAACGTCAGTGTGGCCTATATAGAAAATAAAGACGCTTTTAGTGGACTTTGTGATGCTCACTGCGCAATCGCCGAGTTTGCTTTTACCAATGTTTTCCGAAGTAGCCCGTCTAATGAGGATGCCCTCCTTTTCACTTTTTGCTTACATTTACATCTCACCTCTACTCGGAATGACACAACCTCTCAGCTGAGCACACACACACACACACACACACACACACACACACACACACACACACACACACACACACACACACACACACACACGCGCGGCACGTTCCTCTATCAAGGGTGCTCGCAGTGTTGTGTAGCGCAGGCTAGTGGTAGTAAAATGTACACACTTAGCAAATTGCAACTAGTTAACCAAAACTGTTTTTATTAGAATCAAAGATTAACACAATAAAGTCGTCGTTGCTGACAGCCAGTGCTTATGGAAAGCTACATTATGTACATTTTGGTTTTGCACGTACCGATGGCCTCCTGTGTTAAACAATATGAAGTCTAGGAACATGGTGCTGTCCAACTGCACATGCACTTGCCACACACATAGGTGCATGCACACACACACACACACACACACACACACCCCTGTCTCTTTCTCTTCCTTTCGCTGTCTTTCAACTTCATGACACACACATGCAGAGACAGCTTCTCTCACGCTCCCTCATACAGCAGTGTTTATCTACCTTTCCCTCTCCTCTCAGCCGCCTGTCCCTCTCCCCCACCTCTGCCTCTTACACTCTGCCTCTAAGCCCTTTATCTCCGCTGTCTCGTTCTTTTTCCCGTCGTTACTCTCCCTCTCTATTCTTTTTGCCACCTTTTTTGAGTTCTCTTGTCTCTCCATCTCCTGCCTTCAGTTTTCTCTTTCCTCCCCGGAGGGTCCGTCTCCACCACTGGGATCAGGGGCCAAGCACTCAATATCTCCCACCTTGTCATGCCACGAGGAGGCCACCACCCTGGCTTTGTTGTGTTGACACATTGATCCTCGCTACCGTGCCACATAGAATTTGGAGTGTGTGAATAGCGGACGTGTGTGTGTGTGTGTGTGTGTGTGTGTGTGTGTGTGTGTGTGTGTGTGTGTGTGTGTGTGTGTGTGTGTGTGTGTGTGTGTGTGTGTGTGTGTGTGTGTGTGTGTGTGTACATACGTACGTACACAAATCAATGGTGTTTGTTGTTTGACGTGCATGTGTCTTGTGTTGTTCAATGTGTGATAAGTGTAAATTATTTGTTGCCATCCTTGCGAGAACCAGTTTTCATAAAGACTGTATATTTTTCCAGAACACTTCACAATATACGATTCCAACTTCAAATTCAAATTTCAAAATCCATCAGCGCAGATGTACTTTGTTTTTATTACTAATTTGCCAATTTATTACTAATTGGCAAATGTTGCAGATGTTAGTATAGTAAACATTATACAACAACATCTGCAATTGTCATTGTGAGCATGTTAGCATGCTGACGTTAGCATTTAGCTCTAAGCGCTGCTGTGCTGTAGTAGGTATGGTTGCCTAAATGGCCAATAAAGATGGAGACACTCTCCATGCTGGGATATTTTAAATATAACTCAGGTTTGTTGGGTTGCATCAGGCGGCAACCTTCGGGTCTGATAAGGGAAGCCAATGCGGAAGTGTCTTTAGCTGGCATTCTTTCTAACGGCCAGCAGGGGGCTCCTCCTCTGGTTGCAAAAAGCCTGATTGTATAGAAGCTGATGAGAAATCGACCCTACTTCTCACTTGATGTATTAAACTTTGTGAATATAAGTTCATGGTCCCAATCCCAAGATGTATTTCGGTTGCCTAGAAATGTCTTCTTCCATTTTTGGTGGTACTTTAGCTCCACCCTCTCGTCTCACTTCTGGTTGCAGAAAATCAAGATGGCGACGGGCAAAAAATGCCGAACATGTGGCTTCAAAACGCCAGTCGTCAAACCAGCGAGTGACGTTGTTTGCAGCGACTAAGTCCTCTTTTTACATACAGTCTATGGGTTGCATCTGTCGGATGAGCATTCATTCATGTTGAAGTTTTGGTTTCAGACTAAAATTAGGATCACGTTGAGTCTGAGATGAGGGTTAAGGATTTTGTTGTGAGGCTTAGAGTTGGGATTAGGGTTTAGGTATTGTGTGAAGTCAGTGGAAGTGTATCAGTGGAAGTAGGAAGGATTATTGCAGAACAGTGCTGTCCCTGCTGACGACAGCAAGACTCAGGTAGCGACAGTAAATCATCGCACGCTGGGAGGCTCGTGTCGGTGTTCGTTATAAGTCCATATTTATTCAATCACGAGTGCAACTGCGCGAACAACGCGCTTCATCAGGTCCGCTTGTCAGTGGAAGTGTACTCACAAGTGTGGCTCGACTGCAGTTTTGCGTTTTGTTTGTTCTTTTTCGCGGCTTTGGACATTTTGTCCGTGTTTTGCTGCCACTGTCTGCAGCCGCAGACTGTTAATTTAGGATACTGGCTGTGCGAGATTGAAGGGAGCTCTACTGGGGAATGTGAGCTGCTGGCAAAAGAGGAGAGTGTGTTTGGACTCGTATAACAGGAACACTGCTCCCCCCCCCCCCCCCCCCCTCAACCCAATGTGACCCCATCTGACGCAATCCTCCAACCCCCAAAACCACCTCCTCGGCCGCCTGAACAGGAATGAGTAGATAAGGGTTACAAAAGGAAAAATTGCCCCTCTCCCTCGCCAAGTCTCTCTTTTCACAGAGTTTGAATGAGATCATTAACAGACAAAACATTTAACAGAAAGGGTCAAGGCAAGAACACGACTGTGAAAAAGAGAAAGAGAAATGGGCGGGAAACAATCAATGTCTTTCAATGCATCTGTTGGCGAGATGAGTCAGAAATGTGTGCGCACAATGGACGTGAAGGCCACAGAGTCGATACACATCGGCTGCGGTAAAAGTCAGTTGTGTGGACAGCGACGGAACCGACTGTTTTTTGTCCCTGCCTGGTGAAAACACAGGACGGCGTGGGTTAGACTCTGTGAACTTCATCGCTCCAAAAGGTTTAGTTTGCTGTACAGTTCCTGGGGGGAAAAAAAAAAAAAAGTACATGTTGCCCCTCTTTTCAGACGGACCATTTTATGGAATAAGAGAAAGCAGAAGTAAAAGTACTCGACTGGAGGAAGCCATGCGTGAAACATTTCTTGTGTCTTTACGAAGCAAAAGTTGATTTGACTGCCGTGCTCGTATTCAGGGATACTCAGCATGCACTGTAAGTTTGGTTTAGGCCTAAAACTAGTTTCTTTTTTACGTATTAATGCAGAAATACTGGACATATGACCACATACACGCATACCCACTGCGAAACACCTCCCCTCTCCCCTCCGCCTCTCTCTTTTTCTTGCCCAATTCTAAATGAACGAAATGAATTAGATAGACAAGGAAAGACACTGGCCCTGCTGTAGCTCTTCCAGACCTTTTTTCCTCCTATGATTGTCTGTAAAATGGAACTTTAGTGGCACATCTTGAAGGCTGAAGTTGATGTCTGTACTTTGTTTGGATTTAGCTACCTGATTCACCAGCCATTAGCTGTCCATTTAGTTTCTCTTCTGTGTCTCTCTCTGTAGTGTTAGGTGTGCCCTTCGATGCTTTTAGCTTCACTCGTCTCTCCCCAGCTCAGTACGCATCTGTCCTCTACACTTTTAGCACAACTTCCTGTGACAGTGTTTGTACTGTGTGTGTGTGTGTGTGTGTGTGTGTGTGTGTGGGTGGCTGTGTCCTCTAACTGTGCTCTCCATGTGGACAGTAGAGTGATGCAGGATGCTGTTCTAGCAGGGTTGTGGCTGCAGGCTTTCAGTGCCATACATTGTTATTGTCAAGAGTTGGTGTGTACACAAACTACTGTGACACACACACATACGCGATCCGCGAGGCTCGACTTTGCCCCCCTAACCCCCGCAGCACACAGCTTTCACCTCTCTCAATTGCCCCTCCTTCGTGCACTGCGAGTACCTGACACAGGAGTGAGTGAGAGAGGGGACCAACATCTGACAAGTAGCAATCTGAAGGGACAGAAGGACTGTCTCTGGAGGACAGTCATACCACCGGCACGTTCCCACCCATTGGCATGTGCCATCTAGGCTCCTGTATTTGTCTTGCCAGGAAGCCAGCCCACCCATCAAAGAAACTTATGTCGAATTTGCCTTTTTTTTTCCTGTGCCGCAATTGACCCACCCTAAAATCCCCCCAACCGGCGTTGGATCTCCGAAGCAGCTTCCATTACGCTATATTCGCCCGCGGCTGCCGAAAAACAAGCTGCTTCCGTCAACCTCCCCTCACCTGGAGAACCTTAATTGCCTGTCTGGACCCCAACGACTCAGCTGTGTGTGGCCCACTGAGATCTCCAACAGACTGTCAAGCTCTCAGCTGATATGCCCTAATTGACCCTTGAGTGCTCTGGCAGGGCGCCAGCGAACCACACTGCCGGCCCTACCCTCAGTCTTCGACGCACGCTGCCTCGGGAACTGTCTATTCATCACACAGTATTATGCTAATGTCATGTTCCAAGGTCTCCTTCCCATAAATAAGATCATTCTCACATCTTTAGATGGTAGAATCCCTGAACCGTCAGAGTTTATTACTATAGGCAGTGATTTTCCTCCTCATATACTTAAGTTGGTTGATCACTCATTTATTCACCGACCATCAGTCTTTAAGAGTGTCTGGAGAGCTTAAAGCCAGTGCAATTACTATAAATGAGAATAGCATCAGTATCACATTTTTATTCCTATACCTAAAGACAAGGTTATTGTTGTCATAATCCAGTTTGACTTATCTCTTTCCATATATTTGTGTGCATATAGTGTGAAAATTACCCTCCATCTTTTGAAGTAGAAGGGTGCCAATTTATTATTTGGGAATGCATTTCCATGGAAGTATAATTCCACCCTATAATCGCTTCAATGCAATAACTTTAACGTATTTGACACGAGATATATATATATATATATATATATATACTTTTCATTTACATTCCTTCAAAAGACTCTTTTAGAGGTCACCTCATCTCAGCATAGCAGCAGCATCCTCCCCCCCCCCCCCCCACTTTTCTTCTCTGAACTCTCTTCACCCACTCGCACTCCAGCAGGAGAAGTGGGAGAGGTGAACTAAAGAGCAGTAAGAGTTGCAACCCCTCTGACACGGAGAAACCCTTTTTTTTTTTAAAGGGCAGCTATCGGGGAGCCGACGAGCTCTTTGTTTCAACTTCGGCGCTCAAAAGATCAATATGGCCCCTCGAGGACGGGAGATAAGAAGAGTAATGTTCAGCAGCGGTGTGTCAGCATCACTTACCATCTGATCACAACCTCTGTTGTTTCCAATAAGCATCTTCACTTTTTCAATTATTTATGATATACCGCTTCATTTTCTGTAAAACCAAGAAGGAAAGTGTATAACGTATGTACGTAAACGTATATTTCGAGGTTACATAAGTCTCGTAATTGTCTTCTTTGTTTTGTAAACGCCCCTTATTGCAGGACGAGTCATCAAAACCATCACAGAAGCTTAAGATGCTTTGACTTGTGTTCCACTGGGACTTTAAAGGACAAGCAAATGGAAGAAAAACTGCCCTAAATCAGCAAAATGATTGATTGATTGATTGATTGATTGATTGATTGATTGATTGATTGGCTGATTCAGACAGTTTGAGCTCAACAACAGGACCTGGAAAAAGTACAGGATTGTAAACACAACTTGGGTCTTCCAAGTTTGGAATGATCCTTCCGTCACTCACTAATATCTAAGATGTGTTTTTCTTATTTTCCACTGAGACTTGTTCCCTCTATAAAACTGTATATATGTATTATTATTATTTTGTTTATAACGCTGGCCTTTATGCTGTTTGCTGCACCAAAATATATTGCTCTCGTTGAGATTAATGCATTTGTAAGTTTCCGCTGAGACTGGCTTTCAGGATTCCCTTCCTGTCTTTTAGAGATGTTTTCGTCTTTCTCTCTCTAGAGTTGGGGTTTTATTTATTAGAGATGAGGCATTGTTCCTTTTTTATATTATTGCTTACAAAAAGAAAACATCTCGTATTACAGCTTTTGTTTAATATTTTATGGGGACTGGGATTATGATTTCTTTGTTTGTTTGTTCTTTTGTTTCAGTTTACTGAAATATTTTCTACCAAATAAACACGGGGAAAGTGTTATATCTACACTTCGTGATACTTACAGAACACGTCTATTAGAGCCACACAGCATGTTTTCTACCATGAGTGTTCATCATCAGCAAGTGTTTTTCAATCACATTTTATAAGATGTCGAAACATAGTGATTGCTTGGCAACACAAAGCCGATATGACTTTGAGAAAATTGCTCATCGCTGCCTGTAAGTTTCTATAAAACGCGTGGGTGAGTGTAAACACTTACAGAATGAAATCAACGCACAGACGATTCTCCGTCATTGACTTTTTTTCATGCACACACAAGCGCTGAACCCCCCCCCCCCCCCTCTCTCCGCTCCTTTCATGTCCTTTTTTTCTTGAGCGCGCTGCTCCGACACTTTTAATTTCGTTTACACACTCGTGTGTCGGCCTCAATCCTCCCTGACCTTGGTGTGTCCCTGTCTGCTGTGTGAAAGCCTACAGTGTCTTTAAGCCCTCAAGGATGGCAAACAGTCAAAACCTTGCCCATCATTACATTAAACAGCTAATGCAATAAC
>NW_027176707.1:27500-30768 GCF_023349555.1 Cebidichthys violaceus
CGTTGTAAAAGGACGTTGTCACTGTTCCACTTGTTTAACAATGACATTTTTGTCACCATTGCTCACCGTGGCGCGTTTACTTTCGCCCCCGGCAGCTAGGACCCCACTAGAGCGTTTTATGCTCTCGGCTCAGCCCCAAGTGAGTGACAGCCATGCTGTAACCGGCAGCAGAGTTTTGGCGGTGGATAGTTAACTCGGTAAACATCAATGGCATGGAAGCTATTCCGTCAGATATAATTGGACTCTGCAGCAGGGGGGGACGGGATGATTCATCCAAGTCAAAGCGAAGGAAAGAGAATCCATTCCGGGGATGAGTGAAAGAACGAGAAAGTTCATCTCCCATATGTTGTGAAAAATAATAGTGAGACGGGGGGGGGGTTTGGGATGTCGAGGAAAGTGGAGGGAGAGAACAGAGACCAGGGAAAATGACACAAAATGAGAAAACTGTGAATGATAAATGGAGAGAGGGTGAGTTCTGGAGAGCAAGTGATGTGGGGTAGGTGTTGTGTAACATTTATTCATCCATATATGTGTGTGTGTGGGAATGTGCATGCCAACCAGGAAGTGTCTGGAGGCCCCGTGTGTGTATATATGTATGTGTGTGTGTGTGTGTGTGTGTGTCCTAATCGATTCTCTCTGTGCCATCTTCAAGCCCTCCCTCCGCCCCAGCCTCAGGGATATTTGTGTTTGCCTGCAGTGTGCTACTTAAAAGAAGCTCTGGGAGAAAAAAAAACAAAAAAAAAAACACAAAAATTTGCAGGAGACACACGCACGCAGGCGGCGTACCTCACACGGAATAAAAAATGTGCAGCATTTCTCACATCTATCGCTCTCCGGCTCCGTCTCCCTTTTCATGGGATGTTCTTTCAGCCGCCAAAGCACAGCGAGTACCAACCGACTTCGGAGGAGCCTTAGTGCCAGCTCGGCGCTACTCGGGGGCCCCGAGGCGACGACGCTCCAGCGCCGCATTGTCCACTGTACACACAACTCGCTTTGAGAGGTCCAGTTAAAATCATGGGCCTCCACTTCTGACAGTGGAGATTGGGTCAAATGTTAGACTTTGAAATCAACTTTTTTTATTTGAATTGAACTATTTTATTGTTAAATGTATCACACAGGCTTTAATCTAATCATTCTTTGCAGCAGTTCCTCAGATTAAGTCGTTTAAAAAGACAAAGGAACCGGGTAAACTTTATAATTCATCCAACACACACACACACACATGTGAGGGATGCGCCGGAGAACGACATTGACTTTTCTCAGCCCGGTGTGCGAAATAACTCTCGGTTTTGCAGGTGAACAGTGAATCTGACGATCAAATTTGACAAGAACGGCACGTATAAGATACCACCGCATGTGTGGTCATGCTCTAGTTTAGAGGGACCTCATGAATAAGCAAATTAATTTGCACCCTGCGGGCTTGTTTTGTTCCCCCCCCCCCCTGTTCTGTTGTTGTTGTTGTTGTTTACGACTCCTGAGGCACACCTCCGTGTGTACGTGGAGATGTCAGACTCAGAGCAGTTGCTCTCTGTGTTAAGCGCTGCTGCAGGATGTTTCTGGGGTTTTGAGGTGAAACCGTGTCACTGCACTGCCCCAAGGCATTTTGTGTGTGTGTGTGTGTGTGTGTGTGTGTGTGTGTGTGGGGGGGGGGGCTCATCAAAGTTAAGCCTGTTATAAGTCTGTGACGTCACAGCCGCCCGCAGAACAGGCACCCAGGACTACTCCTACACACACACACACACACACACACACACACACACACACACACACACACACACACACACACACACACACACACACACACACACACACACACACACACACACACAACCAGACAAACAAAACAGACGTTACATAACCATAAACCATGACATGGCACTTGTCCCACAGAAATCCACCTTTGGAGAGAGAGAGAGAGAGAGAAGCAGCAGCAGCAGCAGAGATGGGAGCGGGAGCAAAAAGAAGTGAAGGTGGATTTGTGTGGGAAACGCAGGGAGAGTAAGCGAGAGAGGGAAGCAGACTTAGATAAAACATCTGTGTGTGTGTGTGTGTGTGTGTGTGTGTGTGTGTGTGTGTGTGTGTGTGTGTGTGTGTGTGTGTGTGTGTGTGTGTGTGTCTACCTGAGGCGAGAGGGCGTGAGAAGGAGTGAAAACAAAAGATGCAAGGTAGAAGAAGTGAAAGCTGTCAGAGCTGGAGATATTGACTGACCGACGAAAGCTCTTAAAGTCTTCTACGCGCTGCACCGAACACAAACGAATGCATATGTTGGCCTCATGGTCTCCCCCTCCCCCTCTCTCCCCCTCTCTCTCTCTCTCTCTCCTACATACATATATTTGCGTATTGTTTATACAGTCCTTTTCTCATTCCTCGAGCAGCCAAGCAACACTGCACCTCATCGCTGACACCACTTCTTAAACCTTAAAAAAAAAAAGGAAAGAAAGAAAGAAAGAAAAAGCCTCAACTGTTCTGCTTCCTTAAGCATGCTTTACCCAAATCTTCCTCCAGACTCAACTCTTGTCTTGTCAACACTTGAAGACAAGAGGCCTCGGATTGCAGCAGAGTCTCCCCTCGGCATCAAAGTTTTAAGCGAAAAGGGGGGATTTTTGCGCCGCTTCTGCCGCCGTTGCTGGTGGCGAGGGTATTGTTCCGGGGTGTGCGGTCTATCCCTACCGCTCTCAGACTCCGCGCTGTGCCCAGCGGATGTTTATTCAGGCCCTGAGCTCGCAGCTCTCTGTGGAATGGGCCTTCCACCAATCCTACTCGGAGGGAAGCCGAGCAGCTTGCGGTAAACCATGCACGGGGGGGGGGGGGGGGGGAAGAGACGGGAGAAGTGTGTTCGGTGGGAGTTTGGGGTTATGTACTGTTTTGTTTGAACTAAACAAGAGGAAAAACAGAGTTCAAAATACGGCTCTGCACTCGCGTTTTAGTATCACCTGATCAACTTTTAGCCGGCCATTAGTGGTCCTCCTCATTATGATGCCTCTGTGCCGTCCAGCCCTGTGGCCAAGAAACGATAGCTGCTGTAGCTTAATTTAAATTGCCCGTAACTGCCTCGGAGATAGTTTGGCCGCTGATTCAACTCCTGTTGCGGCGTTTTCATTTTATGTACATGGCAGCTTCTCAGCCAAATCCCCCCCAAAAAAAGAAAAAAAAAAAGGTTTGTTGACTGTACTAACCACTCGCTGCACAAGTTTATTTCGCTGCAGAATGTGAAAAAAAGAATAAGAAAAAAAAAAAAAAAAAAAAAGCAGAAGTTGGCACACGTGGT
>NW_027176708.1:0-12500 GCF_023349555.1 Cebidichthys violaceus
CATCGGCCAGTCTTCAGATACGTAGTGACACGTTCCTGCTCTTTAACGTGAACTTCCAGCACTCTTAGCGCACACACACACACACACACACACACACACACACTTGCACACACTTTGGGCGAGCATTACACGGCATGAATAATAGAACAGAAAGGCAGACGGCGTGGAACACATGTTTCTCTGAGACGCGTTAATGGAAAGGAGTGTTAGGGCATGAAGGAAGCCGGGGTGTTTACGAGGGCAGAGGATAAGTTCTACCCTACAGGGTGGTGTGACCTGGATGCAAGTCTGCCCATTTCCACCTCTCTCGCTCTTTTCTCGCTGACATTTGGACCAACCCTCTACTTCAATCCTTCCACTATTCCGGTTGCGTTAATTTGTGTGAAGTGAAAGCTCTTTATCTCCGGAGAGAGGGAGATCATCTCGTGAACTGATTAACTGGTGGTAGATGCAGAGTGGGAGGAATACAACTGATAAAAGGAGATTGAATTGATAAATGAGTGTTCAAACTGAGGCCAGCTGGTGACGACACAGCAACTGTTGGTTAGCTGGTGCTCTGTCTTTGACTGATAGACAGACGGTAGGGGATGGGGGGGGGGGGGGGGGGGGGGGGTTGTTAAGAGGTCACTGACCCACCTCATACCTTAATGTCAACTTATTCCAACTAGATTTGACGAAGCTGGTTTGTGTTTGGGCTAGAAGTTAAATGAACTTTTACTGTGCTACTTGAGAGAACCGCAGCATGGATTTAAAATAGCCTCAGTCTTTTCTTGTCTTTTCTTTTCCTTTTCTGCCTCCTTGCCACCTCCTCTCTCGCTCACTCTTTCTCTCTGATGTTGCAGAAGCGAGTGTGTATGTGTGGCTGGTGATGGATATTCTGAGCGCGGGCGGCGTGTGTGTGTGTGTGTGTGTGTGTGTGTGTGTGTGTGTGTGTGTGTGTGTGTGTGTGTGCATCAGGGTTTAATTGCGGTGTGCATAGAAACAAGTGTAATTAGCCGGCGCTCGCTTCCCTGCCGCCCGGCTAACAACCAGCATCCCCTCTGTGCTTGCTCTTTCTCTCTCTGCCTTTCTTCTTTGTCTCCCTCCTCCCTCCCTTGTCTCATGCCTGTTGCCACAACGACGAGCCCCACTCCGCCATTGTTCCCCGCTGTTCTCCAAGAACAAAGGAGGAAGCTATTAGCTCCCTGAGAGAGGAGTGGTGGAAATGGAGGAGCGAGATAGAGAGAGAGAGAAAGGATTGCTGTAAGGGTGATGAGATGAGAGTGTGAGAGCGAATCAGCGAGCAAAGGAGAGAGACGGAGCATGGAAGAAGTGAACAACGAGACAAAGAGATGGAGTTAGAGGACCAGAGTTTGGGAGATTTACTCTGAGGAGTAGAAAGGGAGGGAAGGAAAAAGCTGGAGAAAGAACATGTGAACAAGACTTTTGGAGAATTAGAGGAGGACAGACAGATTTAGAGGAGGAGAAAGGCTTGTGGGGCAGCAGAGAGAGTTCTGGTTTTCCTCCTTCAGGAGCCAAAAGTTGTTTAATTTAATTCACAGAAACATACTTAGCTTTTCTACAGTTTCAGCCCATCTCTCTTTTCTCTTTATAACCCCTCTCTCTTGCCCTTTCTCAGTGCGTTTCAACCGGAATTTGAGTGTGTGTGTGTGTGTGTATAAACGTACACGCTTTGCACTTTTCATACACTCCTAGCTTGTGTGTCCTTGCCCTTCATGCCCGTGAGTATGTTTGTACTCTGTGTGAGGGTCATTAGTAGCGGGTGTAGGCGGCTGTAATGCGCTGTCTGTGATGTCGGACATCTGAATGTTAACAGATTGTAACGCAGGACAGAAAGTGAATTTGGTTTCCCAAGGAAAATGGAGCAAATTACACTTTTATAGCTCTCTGCCACTATCCTTTGCTCCCGCCATTACTCACTGGCTGTAGCCGGGGAGAGATGAGGGGAGGGAGAGAACGGGAGAACAAGTGATTGGGAAGATGTCCTCACTGAGGACGACGGTCTAGGTGTGATGGTGAAGCCGTGGTTTATGGGGAAACGCAGGGACAGCTTTTTAAGTAGTTGATAACCTCCATCTCTTCTTGACCTTATCCAGTGGAGACACAGCTTAGGGAGGAGCGCCTGCTATTACCCCGAGGGAACGCTAGATAATTGTCAAGATTACCGCCTATAGTTGAAATTTGCAATACCCATTCTCACATGTAATCCTTAAAATATACTCTACTGTACCGTTATTATATTTGTTGGTATTCCTCATATTTACAGTTCTTAATGTTAAATACAGCTACAAGGTTAACAACACTAACTCAGCAAACACACAAACATGTGTTTTCCGAGTGTTTGTATACAAAGCCCAATAAATCCTCTATAACCTATCCTTAAATATATATATTTAAATATTTACCATTATCTCTGTCATTACTGATTTCTCTCTCTGTCTCTATGCAACGTGTGAAAAGCTCCAAAATGAGTTTATTTATTTGTAGCAACGACATTTAACATAAAAAACACTTTGGAATTAATTGTTTATTATGAAGACCATCCGATATGCTTTCAGCTTTCAGAGTTCTCATTTTCAAAACAGCAAACACGACGGAAGATAACAAGTAAATAAGAAACGGTACAAGCCAGTACTAGCCAGTTGTATAATTAAACTTGACTTGAAAGTGAAAATATCATCGTGACATTCAAAAGTTTATTTGCGACAACTCCATACAGTGTGTTCTCCCTGATAGTGACAAATCACCTTTGAGTCATTGCTAATGATGACTGACAGCCAGTGAATGTATCGACAGATCAAAGACTAACAGATTGAGACAACATGAGCTTCATGGTCTGACAGGACGAGCTGCTGATTTCATGTGCTGAAGCTTAACCGCCACCTGTTGCTCATTTGCACCTGCCTATAACCTTAATAGCTGCTGTCTACCAACCTAAAAATCACCTCTCTGTAGCTGATAACACACAGCCAGCTCTGCTTTACGGGAGCGATAACAACATAACACATCTTTGACCGATGAGATGGCTTCGCTAAAACGTCCTGATGTGCAACATCTGTATCTGTTCCACTGTGGTGGAGTCTTGAATAACTCTGGATCTACCCCATTGACCTTTTGGTCAACTTCAGAGAAGTGTTTTACTCATTAAAGTTAGATTTCCTTTTAAGATTCACTTTGCTCATGCTCACCCTAACACAATGCATATATTATCTAATTCACAGCTGACTTTTTCACACTGTTAAGTGTTTAAATTTTAAAGACTGTGGCCAAAGTTCAATACTTTAATATAATTGTAGAATTGTAGATTAGACATATTATATTTCTGTTTGTTTTTTTTTTAGCTTTAATGCTTCATTAATATCCTGGTTCTTTTAAACTTATATAAAACTCTTTAATATCACTTTTCCATTGCTGCCGTGTGTGTACTCATGGCATTAACTGTCAAAAGTTAAATAAACAGAAATATGTAATTGGTGTTCTTTCGGTTTTGTTGTCAGATTTATCAAACTGTCTGTGATGATTGGAGGTATTAGACACATCAAAGGATTTGCTCTGCATCTCTTACAAGAGCGGTGTAGACGACATCAGGATCCTGTCTCACCATCAACTCATAAAGAAGGAACATGGCAGAGAGAACAAGATGGCTTTTGATTTGGGAATTAAAGCGAAGCTCGAGTGAAACGGCAGTCAAGGTTGGCTCAAGGGCGACATTTCCCAGCCAGGCAGTGAATGTGTTAGTGTACCAGCGCACACACACACACACACACACACACACACACACACACACACACGTATACACCATCATATGAGGATTCACCCGCCTGACCTGGCGGCTCTGATTCCCTCCAGTGGGAGACGGGGAATATCTTTCCTGGCGATGTGTTGCTTCTTAGCATCAGAAAGATTGTCTTCCTACTTCCTGGAGGGAGCAATGATGGGGAAGTGTCTCCATCACTCCAACCCCACCTGTCTGCTCCAGAATATCTCTCTCTCTCTGTCTCTCTCTCTCTCTCTCTCTCTCTCTCTCTCTCTCTCTCTCTCTCTCTCCCCTCCATCTGCTACCCTCCCTGAGCTGACATTTGCTGTCAGGCAGCCTTATTATTTTGTTCTTCAGGTTTCTGATTAGGATTCTCTTGTTCCCTTCCTCTCACTCTGTCTCGGTCCCTCTCCCCTCTCTTGTCTTCTTCTCTTCTCTCTGGCCCTCCCCGAAAAAACAACTCGGTCCAATAATGTTTCCTTTACGGCTCAGTTTTTTTCTGTCTTTCTTTGCCGCATTCAATTTGGCATAATCTAATTCAGTCCATCTCCCCACTATCCCATCTACTATTACACCTCTCTCATCTCTCTCCGTCTCCCTGTGTTTTTAAAGGTCAGTTTTCCTTTTCTTTTCTTTTTTTTTCCTCCCGTTTCGCCCTCCCTCTTTTTTTCCCCTTCTCCCCCATAAAGTTCTTGCTGCAGTCGCTCCCAAGGACTCTGTGTCTCTGGCTTTTAATTATGCTCTGTGGGCCCTCTGTAGAAACATGCACACATGCAGGTTTATGCTCCCTCCCACGTGCTCGGACGTGGCGCAGACGTGCGCAGAGTAAACAAAGTATGCTCAGCCGTGATCGTCCAGCTGTTGATGGTGTTCCTTCATACACACCTAGTATAAAAAAAAATGTTGTTTGAGCTCGTTATCACTGATTATTTAACCACAGGTTGATGATCCGGCAGCGATAGTAAGTGGATATTTTGAGGTCCACGAAAGTAGAGTTCATCATGCAACTAGACAGGAGAGGAGACAGGAGAAGGTTGTCATGGTGATGAGCATCCCTTGAGGGCATATCCCCCCCTCTCATTCTCTGTATCCTGTCCACTCACTGTATTTTTCTTGTTCTCTCTTGGTCTCCCTCATTTAATCTTTCTGTCTTTGTCTCACTCTCCCCGTCTCTCTCTCTCTCTCTCTGCCTGTCACACTCTCTGTTCGCTTCTTTTGTCTTCACGTCTCGCTCCATGTTTTTCCCCTCTTTTCTCTTAATGTCTTCTTTTGTTCCCGTACTTCTTCTTGTTTTTCTTTCCCTCTCCTTTCTTTCTTCCGTCCCCGTGGTTCTCACCTCTTGTCCGGCCGTCGAGGGAGGGAGAAGCAGAGGAGGGAAAGGAATGCTAATTTTATCACTAGAGCGACGGAGTGCAGGAGGAGAGATGGAAAAAGAGAGAGAGAGAGAGAGCGAGAGAAAATGTCACTCGTCTGAGCGGAAATGAGATGGCCGTTGCACTGTGCGTGTGTGTCTGTGTGTGTGTGTCTCAACAGAAAAGATCAGGATGACAGTCTGAGTGACATTTCGGGTATTTTTCCTCCGCTTTGCCTTGCTCCCCTGCCCAGTAAATGATATATATATATATATATATATATATATGTGTATGTAGGTATGCGTTTTTGTGTGCAGGGGGCAAATGCTAATGTATGGACGTGTGTATCAATGCATTTGTTTTTTTATATTTCCATCCTGTTTCCTACCCTCTCTTTGTTTTTCCAAGTCAATCATCTGTCTCTCTCACTTTTTCTTCATTCCACTGCTCTCTCTCTCTCTTCACCCCTCACTCATGTCGGAAATGTAATCACGTTCGGGGGGGCGGCAGCGAGGGGAAAGAGTGGGATCATGGTGGGGGGGGGAAGAGACTTTGAAGCGAACGTGGGGAAGAGAAAGAAAAAGGCATTTGTATGTGTACCCAATTACCACTCCAGCCAGCCCAAAGTCACCTTCGCAGAGAACGGACGCACACACACTCTCAAAATAGCTACTTCCATTCCGCCTCGTGTGTGTGTGTGTGTGTGTGTGTGTGTGTGTGTGTGTGTGTGTGTGTGTGTGTGTGTGTGTGTGTGTGTGTGTGTGTGTGTGTGTGTGTGTGTGTGTGTGTTGGTTACAGTGGTGATGAGGTAGACTGAATAATGTAATGGCCTTCCTCTCGTCCGTCAGCTCGGGGGCTTATTACGTGTGTGTGTGTGTGTGTGTGTCGTCGCTGTGTGTAATTGTAGCTGTGCGTGTGTGTGTGTGTGTGTGTCCTGGGTCTGATTGCACTAGCTGATTGAGTCCTTGTCCCGCAGATTTCAACCCAGGTCCTCAGCCTCTGATTAGGTGTGTGTGTGTGTGTGTGTGTGTGTGTGTGTGTGTGTGTGTGTGTGTGTGTGTGTGTGTGTGTGTGTGTGTGTGTGTGAGATCTGAGCACAATGGTCATTACCAGTGTCTGTTGCTCTTCTCTGTGTATGTACTGAGTGTTTGTTTACATGGGTGTCTAGTCTATTCTTACATTTAGTCCGTTTCAAGGTACAGATTAAGGGTTAGGACTTGGATTTGTATCAGGTCTAGATCACAATGGGCTCAGGTCACCACATGGCTGACCTGAGCCCATTCTCTCTGATGGTTAACTTAAACGCCGGGGCCTGTAGACAATGTGGGTCCTTACAAGCAAAGCAATGCAAACTGTCTGTGTGTGTGTGTGTGTGTGTGTCCTTGTTAACTGTGGCCTCGTTCTGCCTTGCTTCTTAATTAAAAGACCGTAGGCCTCCCAGCACTGCCTGCGATGCCACACTCCACTGGGGCAGAAAAGCACAGGAACAGAAAGAGGAAGAGAGAGAGCGCTACAAAAAACAGGAGACGGAGAGAGAGAGAGAGACACAGAAAAATGAAAAAGCAATGTGTCGAAAAACATTGAAGAGAGATTTTGAAAGGAGAGGGAGGGAAACTAAAAAAAAACATATTGCCTATGAGGGAGGGAGAAAGTAATAGGAAGTTTGGAAATGTGGATTTGGAGAGCGGGATAGTGTAGACTGATGGGACGCCAGGCCCATACACATTCTCAATTTCCCCCGCTGAATTGATGTCGCTCATTTCCACAGCCGTTTATGCATCAGATGTGTGTGGTTTTTAAGCGGTAATCTCTTCCATCTCATTCTTTACTTTCCATCTGTATAGGATCTTTCGCTCCGTCGCTCCCAATCTCTTGCTATCACATCTCACACGTTCCTTGGTGTGTGTGTGTGTGTGTGTGTGTGTGTGTGTGCGTGTGTGTGCGTGTGTGTGCGTGCGTGCGTGTGTGCGCGCGCGTGTGTGTGTGTGTGTGTGTGTGTGTGTGTGTGTTTTTGCGTGTGTGTGAAAATCTGTGGTTAGATACATGCCTTTATATCCTTGTATGCCTGCCTGGCTATCTCCGCCATTCTCTCCCCCCTCGCTTGTCAGTGTGTGGTGAGTGGTGAGATAGTGGGTTAAATTTTAATGGTGCTGCCATCTCTCAGTAGCTCCTGAAAGAGGGCCAATGCAGTCTGACATACTCACTGAGCCGTGAGAAAAGACAAGACAGAGAGAGCAGCAGTAGCTCACTAGACACACACGCGCATGCTAGTTAACAAGTCCACGGCACAAACAACAGGTAGAATAAAGAAGAGACCGCACAGTCTTGTTAGGAATAGAGATCCACGGCTGCTCTACTGTCCTGTTGTGTGGAGGTTCTCTATGGGATATTCAGAGGATTAAAATAGCAGCTGTATGTAAAGATGAAGTGAAGTAACGTGAGCAGAGACTGAAGTCGCAATAAGTCTACGGGAGATTTTCTGTGCTTTGTTGACACAGCCGGGCTGGTCACGCGTGCATGTGAGTGCATGTGAGTGCATGTGAGCGCTAAATAATACAAATAAAAAAAAATCACATCCAGGTCAGCCTGCAAGTTGAACATGGAAGTGAACGGATAATCCTTACATCAATTTTGCAGATCCTTTCAGTCCAAAGATGTGCACTGCAGCAGTGAATCCTGAATTGATTCTTTTCCTGAATACTCCGCTCTTACCATCGTATCATTTTTAGCTGCAGAAGAACCCGAAAATATCTCCACACGCTGCCTCCAGGAATGCACCGGGTGAGCCCAGAGGCTGGTCTCTGGTTGGCACTATGTGTGTTTTGAATCTGTGAACTCAATCACACACACACATATACACACTCTGTCACTCGCACAAACACGTGCCAGTCTCTCGGCCATATTATGTGTTGTTCCTTGATTGTTTTCATTCGCCCAACCTCACATAGCCATCTGATTGGCAACACGTCCCCTGATGGCTCACTAAGCACATGGTGGGATTAGGTGTGTACTTTTGTGTGTGTGTGTGTTTGTCTGTGTGCATGCATGTGTGTCTTTTTGTCTAGCCTCAACTACAGCCAATTCCTGAGAGAGGCCAGCAGACAGATGTTCTAGGAGAGGATTTGATCGTCTGTCTCTCTGTTTAAATATGTTTTTCTAGTTTAGTTTATTTGGTGGATTGTTTTCTTTTCTTCTCTTTTGGGGATGGGGGTAAAACTGGAAACCCTGCTGCACCGCAACGGATGTTTGATGTGAGAGACTTTCCCCAGGTTCTCACGCAGAGTTGGAGGTTGCCAGATCGTGGTTGTCATCCCCCTCCAGCTACTTAGTTTGACTATGATCCGGCGTTATTGAAGTATTTCAAACACCTGCAGTAGTTTTCCCAAAGCTTTGCAACAAAGAGAAAGGTTCACATACACAAATACAAAGAAGTGCTCACCATGTTTTCAGCCGTTTGGATTGCAGCATCAGTGTACTTTCTGTTTTTTTTCAATGATTCCAAGCTGTAAATGAAATACACAAAATGTAAGTTCAATGGAGGGGCTTTGTGTTTATCTAGTGTCCTAATTTTTTGTCTTTCTGAAACTGGGCTTTCATGCCCTTTTTCTTCTCACTTTGTTGACTGAATCACAACGTCTTACTCCAAAATTCTTTTCTCTCAACCTTTTTGCTCTGTGGCCTCTCCCTCACAATACTGCCTCCCTTTGCAAGTTCTCCACTTTGAGATTCATCCCCTTCATGTCTCCTCCAGCATTGCTCTCCACGTGTCTTTTCCCTTTTTTCTTTCCTTCCTCTCTAGTTACTAGTTTCCTTGGCTTGGTCATATTACCATGTTGGCTGAAAGACACCATAGTGACAAGCACCAGACGACAGCCCAATCTTTTTGCCTGCAGTCAGATCCACTCTCTCAAGTGTCTGTGAGTGTGTATCTCCTGCGAGCGATGGCTGACATTAGAAAAGGCAAAAACTCCCTCCCCAGCCCCCTTATTGTCTCCGGGCGGTGCTCAAGGGGTAATTAGACCTAGCAAAACTGGCCCCGGTCCTCCTCTTTGCCACATATGTGTGTATGGGTGTGTACATGCTCCCGTGTGTGTTATTGCATGTGTGCCAATCTTTCCACCATGCGGTCAAGTCACAATTGCTAATCAGGCCCGCGAGCCTCGCCTGAAGAGACCAAGAGAAGGAGAAAGGAGGGGGGGCTGGGGAGGGATGGAGCAAATGAGTGAGTGCTTTCCTTTGTCCTCATCACTGAAGCAGAGATAAAGACGAGTGAAGGGATGGATGGTTGGAGACGAGAGGACAGAAACTGAGGGATTAACAGGATGAGTGTGCGCTCCAGTCCTGCAACGAGCTTTTAACTGTCCTCCATGGCATGACACTGTGTAGACCTCCATTTTTTACTTTTTTTTTTATGTCCGCCTTTCATCTAGTTTGCTTTGCATAAGTCAGAACTGCTTGTATTCATAAAGTGCCTCTCTATCACTTACTCGTGCTCTTTTCTGCACTCTTCCCTTTTTCTAGCTCCTTCTGGCTCCTACTCGCTCTCTGCCTGCTATCTTTTCCGTGAGGTAATAATGAATATTTGAGGGCTGACAGGAGCGCAGCACCTAATCCTTTTTGCCCGGGGCAAAATGAGCCTCATGGGGTGCATGTGTGTTACAGTTCATCTAACTTTTTAATTGAGATGGAAACCCAATTTCTAAGTTTTCATTTCCACCTCTGTGCTCATGTAAATGAGACTTTCTGCATGGTTGTGCATCTGTCATAGAAGCGGTCGGGATGGACCGTACACCTGACAAGCAGGGAAATGTCAGTACTTTTGTCGGGCAGCTGGCACTGGCTGGATGGAGTGAGCAAGAGCTAGTGGAAGGGGGTGGGGGGGGGGCAACTCATCTTTCCCTAATAGGAATGATGAAATATCAAGTGATTAGCAGTTTTTAATTGCTTCTCTTGAAGACTACATTCAAATATGAGATATCGTCAAACATTCACACGTTCCCGTCTGATGAGATTAGTGTTCTTACCGTCAGTCCACACACACACACACACACACACACACACACACACACACACACACACACACACACACACACACACACACACACACACACACACACACACACACGTAAAGTATATAAGTGTCTGTAAATGTCACCGCACGTCATCCACAGCGCTAGGAACAGGGATCAGGCTTGATTGATAGCGGTGAGTGAGCCGGCCTTAATGATGTAGTTCACTCTCCTCCCCGTAGAGGGAGCACTGTGCTGTGAAGGCCGGTGCAGCGTCAAGGACATCCACACTGTGAATAACAAACACCACAGAAAAACTACTCACATACTCAGTGAGTCACTCAGTTACACAGACAGACACACACACACACACACACACACACACACACACATACACATACACAGTTGCTTTGTGACTTTGAGGTTTGAACATAGAACCTTTTGTGTGTTGTTGTTGTTTCCATGTCCCTTATACAAGGCTCAGGTGTTGTGGCTGGCTCCAAGGTCACCTCCTCTTCCTCTTTGTCTTTTAAACTAACTTCTTTCTATCTCACTCCCCTTTATTTGCTCTCTCATCCTCTCCGTTCTCACACCTTTATTTGCTCTTGCTCCTTTTGATTTGATTTCCTTCCCTCCTTTACACTCTGTAGCTCTCCCCCACTCCCTCTTTCTCTCCTCCTTGTAATTAGCCGGTGTAATTGCTGTAGTAAATCTTTTCTGCTGTCCCAAGGAGACTGGCTGATATAGGACTGATTTAATAAGCACACCAGCAGCTCACCTCTCCTTGTGTGTGTGTGTGTGTGTGTGTGTGTGTGTGTGTGTGTGTGTGTGTGTGTGTCCTCTGTTATTTGCTATGGGGATTTATGGGCTGTTTGTGTGGTTTCAGCAAGTGTGAATGCGAGTTCAAGGTAGTGCTGTGTCGGTGTGTCGACTGTAATGCACTTTATCAGCAATGCAGGCAGCATACTGTGTGTGTGTGTGTGTGTGTGTGTGTGTGTGTGTGTGTGTGTGTGTGTGTGTGTGTGTGTGTGTGTGTGTGTGTGTGTGTGTGTGTGTGTGTGTGTGTGTGTGTGTGTGTGTGCGCGTCTCATCAGTGAAGCCGTTACGTGCCGAGTGTGCGTCATCGCAGAAGACCTTCATGGCCAGAAGAGCATAGAGAGGTCAGAATGGCCCTGAGAGAACAGCACTGACACACACGGACCCACAGCTTCCAAACATCTGGCCCATCTCCCACTTCAACACACTCCTTCCACCTCTGTCTCCCCCATTTGTACCCCCTAAACCATCACATATATGCACACACACAGTCGGTATGTTCATTCTTTTAACTTTTGTCCTCACAAACACACTCACACACAGCTTGGCTGGTGAGTGAGATGGAGTGAGAAGGTAACAAACGGTGTGTCCAGGTGTAGAGGTTTGCCAGCCGTACGCCATCATGTAGCAGCAGTACCCTGATGTCTCCAGTGGAGGGCACTGCAGCTCCACACATAAACAGTAACCACACTGAAGGACCCATACATTGTGCCTCCTGTAGTCAATACACTTAGATTTAAAAGAAGACTTGTTACTCTGTATAACAATACAGAACAAAAATACTATTTAATAACGTGCAGAATAAATATCTGCATATGTTTTAGTTCAAGGCTAATATGGAACATTTAAGTTAACATTGACAGTCTGTGGTAGATAATTTTTAATATATAGTTTAACGTTTTCTGTCATCCAAATGTTAACAAAATAATCAAAATTCAGAACAACAGTGTGACCTGCTACCAACCATGAGATTAATTAACTATTTGTAAGCCATTTAATACATGGACTAACAATTTAACAATCATAATCCTCAAATATACCAATAAATTATATGTTCAAACATTACTTAACGAGTGATACAATATTCCATGTTGTGAAAATTCACTGATAAGGGATCCAGATCTATTTGATTTAATTTGAATTGAATCAAATAGAATATATGTACAGGTTGTTATACTTGTAATTGTACATTATGTACTATTAAATAAGCACATTATGTTTTATAAATTCTTATGAACTTGGTTTTTATAGGCTGGAGATTCAAAATATTTTTTGAATACTTCAAAAACAAAAAGTTCAGAAGTGTTCGGTCTTGGTTGAAAGTGTTAGTGGGAGACCGCAGGCCAAGTCTAATGAGCAGACGGTAACGCAAAACACATCTCTGTATTCTAGACTCTTTAGATATTTTTTTAGCTGTAAATATTGGCTATTTTTTATGTTACTAAACTAAATGTAGTGTGATAATATCACACTTAGAAAATCTAAGCTGCAGTTGCGCTCTTCATGCACCAGGGGTGCGCAAGTGAGCACAGCCTTAGCCCCTCCCACAAGCCCTCCCACAAGCCC
>NW_027176708.1:15000-30698 GCF_023349555.1 Cebidichthys violaceus
GTCATTATCAGTCTCCCTGTTTTAGTCTCTGTCCTGACATTGTTTATTTGTAGATGCTTGTCACTTCCTTTGAGTCTCTTCCTAACCTTTCAGCTGTGACTTGCTCTGTTTGTGTGTTTGTGCAAAGATATTCATGTTGTTTCCTCTCCGATGTCCTGATAGATTTTCCTACCCCGTGTGAGTGAGTGTGTAATGGTTGACTTCCTGCTGTGGTTTCCTGCTCACAGCAGAGACTGTGGCCGGAGTGTTGGACACACAATAGTATTTTTGATCCACGGTAGTGATGCATACAGCTGATCATACTGATATAGAACACAAATTATAACCGAACGGTGGAAGAACAGAGTTCAAAGAGATCAGATTGCCCTAAGGTTTGAGTCAAACTTTAGATACAAGTGATGGTTGATTGTGAGAGAGGATGTTCACCAGGCTGAAGCTGAATGAAACAATGGGGCGTATTGAGGCCACTGACTGACTGACTGACTGACTGCTTTGTGTATAAGTGTATGTTGTAAACGGAGCGATGAGCAGCTCATTAAGAGGCCCAGACTGTCCGACTGATTGGCCTCTCACGGAGAGACAAAGCACTGTTTGACTGGCCATATGGATGAATGTGCTGTTCTGCTGTAGTGGCTCTCTCTCTCTGTCTGTGTGGAGAATACTTAGTGTTGTTGTTTGAATGACACTATTTTTCACTAGCAAACTGCAGTTGAATGTGTCTACTGGAGTGAAAAACTTTATTTAGCTTCTGATGTCATTGCACGAGGTCATCGCCGGGAAGTGGAAACAGGTGGGCTCAGAGTTTGATTTGTATTGTTTGTCGGTGTGATTCATACAGATAGTGACACAGAGACGCAGCAATACTCGTACCGAACATGCTGTACCGACTTACTGTACTGTTGCTGACTGTTTCCCAGACGGTGATTGTTGGTTCCTGTTAGTCTGGTCCTAACAAAGATAAGAAGGCCACATACAGAACAAAACCTGAGGAGAGACTGGAAAGATGTGGGTGGTATTGATCCTCCATTGTTAATCAAAGTGTTAGCCATACAGAGAGAACTAAGGGATAGGAATTTCCTTTAAAAGAAACTCCTCACATTTGTAAACCTGTTACCAAATAATATTTTGTAGACATTTATGTTATATTACATAACTTTTGTCAATGACATTTTTTTGTTGATTGTCTAATCATGGACTACAGTATTTGTCCTGCATCTTCACATGGATGGAGTTTGAGTGCTTAGATAATATTGTCAGAAGCAAGTGAACAACTGTGACTTCCAGTACTCTGCTGACCTCAGGTCTGATGTGTACAGTGGGCTATCAGCTGGTTGAACCCACGTGCTTGTTCATCTTTCACTCCTAATTATCATCCAGCGCACATTAACCCTCACACACTGACACATCCGTACAGTCACAATCCTGACCTTGTCAGAACGAATTATTCGTTTCTGTCAAGTGTGTGTGTGTGTGTGTGTGTGTGTGTGTGTGTGTGTGTGTGTGTGATGTACTGTATATGCGTGTATGTAGGCTGATTGCAAACTTTGAATGCCTTACAGCTGACAAACGTCCGACCGTATTTACCCGACACACACACACACACCAGGGGTGTCTTTCCTCCAGTGTTACAGCCCTCGCATAGCAGTTCCATTGTAACCCAAGGACAGTGATACAATAACCCTAACACCTCCATGACACCATACAGTTGGGAGGGAGTGAAAAAAGTGAAGGCCTTGCCAAGTCTGTCAGTTTTCATAGCATCACATAGGCCCTCTGTCCATCCCTCTTATCCACCTCTCTCTCCATTACAGAACCCACTGGATCCCGCTATGCTTCTTTCCAACATTATTTCTATTCATATCCAGCTGTACTAGTATTACTTTTAAATAAAGTCACTAAGAAACGTGTTTTCTAACAAAGTCTTCTCTTTCTTCTGTCCTTCTCTGAATGTCACCACCACCCGCCCCATTTCTTTATTCACTCTTCCAGCCAAAAAGGAGCAAGGTGACGGAGACGAAAAGAAGCTGCTGCAGAAGAAGAAGGTGAAGGAGCTGAAGATTCTCGACTCAAAGTGCTCACAGAACCTTTGTAAGTCCTGATAGCCCCACACCAATGACTTTAAATGCATTCCCTAATAACATTCATTGAAATGACAACAATAAAGTGTGTTCAACTGAATCCTTATTGTATTAAGTGCTGTTAACTGTGTCTGCTTATACAGCCATTTTCCTGGGATCAGTCCGAGTCCCGTATGAGGAGATCAAGAACGCCGTGCTGCAGGTTAATGAGAAGGTCATCACAGAGTCCATGGTTCAGGTATGGAGCTCAAACTTGACCCAGTGTTGGTATATGAGGGCCTGTTTGTGCAAGCATAGTTGGGACACATCCAGATCCTGATAGTCATGTACAGTATATGTTTCATTGTCTCACAGAACCTAATTAAACTACTACCAGAAGCAGAGCAGATGACTGTCCTGGGAGAGATGAAGGAGGAATACGATGACTTGGCTGAGTCCGAGCAGTTTGCAGTAGTGGTGAGAAAATGGAAAAACACACAAAACAGACAATTTAGTTTTTATAAAATCAGTATTGTGTGAAATCCCAGCTGACTTGTACATGATCAACCACAAACATAGCAGGGTAATCAGCGTAATGGAAAATGACGCATGGGAAATGTTGAAATACTGAGATAGTCGTACCGTTGTCAATATATTAGACACAGAAAATCCTCATGATGTTAAACACAGAGTGCTTTGTTCAACTGTGAAGGATGTGAGTAATGAATGAAACCCCCTTACACATAACTACACACAATCTATGTGGCAGCAAACATACCAGGAATGGCTCCTTCTTTTCTCTCTCTCCAGATGTCCGGTGTGAAGCGGCTGATGCCACGGCTTCAGGCCATCCTGTTCAAGCTGCAGTTTGAGGAGCAGCTGAACAACATCAAGCCAGATGTGGTGTCTGTGACAGCAGCCTGCGAGGAGTTCAGTAAAAGCCAGACCTTCCCCAAGCTTCTACAGATCATCCTCCTCGTCGGGAACTATATGAATGCTGGCTCCCGCAATGGAAAGGCCTTCGGCTTCTCCATATCATACCTGTGCAAGGTAAAATGAGGTGGAGACACAGTAAACAACACAGAATATAAAGTGAATGAAAGGAGTTCTACGCTTTGTGTACTTCTTGGGGGTCAAGTGTGGAAATGCTGACATATAGTAAATGAGATAAAACGGGGTCCGATAAAAGTAAAATGTATACTCATACTCCACAAAAACAAGAGTAGAATCTGTTCCAGTGCCAATAATAACTTTTGATTGATTGCCTTTTCAATGTGCCATTTTTAAATCAATCCTTCTCCCAATCAGCTGCGTGACACCAAATCAGCTGATCTGAAGCAGACGCTGCTCCATTTCCTCGCTGATGTGTGCCAGGAGCAGTATCCTGAGATCATGGGCTTTGCAGACGAACTCATCCATGTTGAAAAGGCCAGCAGAGGTACATGGGGCATCTAATTGACGTCTATAAATCTCCATCTCATGGATCCAGTGTGCTGTAATTGTTATACGAGTATGAAAACACAACAGTCTATCATGAGCTCTGTATGGAGGTGCTCTGCATCATTAATGTTTCTTCTGCAGTTTCTGCAGAAACACTTCAGAAGAACCTGGAGACGATGGGCCGTCAGATCAAGAAACTGGAAAAAGATCTGGAAACCTTCCCCCCTCCACAAAATGACAAGGACATGTTTGCGGAGAAGATGTCGATATCCTCTTTATTCAGTCAAACAATAGATCTTATGATCATAAGTCATGATGGTTACGTCTTACAGATACAGAGAGATGTGTTCTATGTTCCTTAACAGAATGTTTCCACAGCTTTGTGGGTACCGCCTATGAGCAGTTTGAGAAGCTGGATATGCTGCATAAGAATATGGAGAAGCATTATAACGACCTGGGAGACTACTTTGTCTTTAACCCGAGAAAAATCTCCGTAGAGGAATTCTTTGGAGACCTCAACACCTTTAAAAACATGTTCCAGGTGTGTTTTCATTCATGTGAATGAACTGATGGTGTGGTTTTCAGTCTTTACTGACACCACCCACAAATCAACCCCTATACATACAGTACAAAGACAGACACACACACACACACACACACACACACAAGTGGAGTCAAAAACAAATAAGTAGATGAAAGAGGGATGCATGACAGTGAAATGTCAAACCAGGAGGAGAAATAAAGGCAGCACACCTGTCTGTATTGACATAATAATGAATGAGAGCGATTCCATTCTATTATCAGTTTATACATCAACCGTAAATGTGTTTTACCAGTTACTGCGGATAACTGCCAGCCACTGCTTTTGAAGTTATGTATACATACAGACATCCATCACATCTATCATACATGTGTCTTCTTGAATGTTGTGCTAAGAATTATTTTTGTACTTGTCACACAAACGTATGCACACCAAACACTTATTTTGCACACATACATTGTCTGACATCCTTCTCTCTTTGCTCCCCGACCAGCAAGCAGTAAAGGAGAATCAGAAAAGGAAGGAGGCTGAAGAGAAGATCAAGAGGGCCAAGCTGGCCAGGGAAAAGGCAGAGAAGGAGAAGGAGGAGAAGCTCAAGAAGAACCAGCACCTTGACATCAACGCAGGTCACCATTGCTGGATCATATCTGTTTACCTGCGTGTGTGACTGAAAGCAAGAGAAACACTCCGCATCTCTCTGTTTGTATTTCCCTTAGATTCCAGTTGGGGGCAGTCAGAGTCCACGTTTTTGTGGATTATCTGTGTGTGTGTGTGTGTGTGTGTGTGTGTGTGTGTGTGTGTGTGTGTGTGTGTGTGTGTGTGTGTGTGTGTGTGTGTGTGTGTGTGTGTGTGTGTGTGTGTGTGTGTGTGTGTGTGTGTGTGTGTGTGTGTGTGTGTGTGTGTGTGTGTGTGTGTGTGTGTGTGTGTGTGTGTGAGAAAGAGCAACCCATCAGTATTTATAGACCAGAGTTAATCTAATGCTGATGACCTGTGTTTTTAAGTAAGCAAGTAACAATAATCTCCACAGAAAGTAAGGACAAGGAGGATGTATATAAGGAACCGCCTGACCTCTTTTCACTCCTCTGGTGAACGGGGGATTTTCTTCCATAAAAGAGAACTGTTTGAAAGCCTAAATCTCTTTATCACCAACAACATATTTCCACTCTTCTATGAGCTGTTATACTTAGAAAATGCTAGCAGCATATTGTGCTTTGTAACACAGACACACACACACACACAGACACACACACACACACACACACACACACACACACACAGAGTTAACACTAAAATCCTGCCTTGCAGACACACATTTATGCACAGGCACTTTTTCCCCTTCTCTCAGACTGTGACCTAGTTTCAGTACATTCCTCCTCTCTCTGGCTCCAGTCATGTTCTCCTGGGACTCCACACTCAAAATGTGCTGCAGCCTCAGTGCACCCTGTGTGTTTGTGTATGCGCGTGTGTGTGTGTGTGTCACAAAATGACCACTAGTTGCTACTAGTTTGTTTCTGTTTTGCTTTGCCTATGTGTTGGAGAAGTGTTTGTGTGTTTTTAGAATGTGTATTTGTGTGTCAGCTTTGTAAACCTCTTTCACAAAAAGTCTTTCTAGCCTTTCTCCTCGTGCTCCATGTTCCAGCTGGCTTCTCCTCTCCCTCTTCTTCTTTTTTTTTTTTTTTCCTTTCCCTCCCCCCGTCGTTCATTTAAAGGGCAGTTAAAGACACAGCGAGCACCGAGGCTCCACTCTGAATACTTTGTGTCTGTGTTTAAAGTATGGAGAAGACATTTTGTGGTAGAAAGTAAGGTAGTCAAATTTCATGCGCAGCCTCCAGAGGCATGCGTGCATGGAACACAATAGTGCTTCAAAGATGAGTGCTTGTGTGTATGGAGATTATTTACATACAGGTGGCATATTTGACTGCCCCTGTAGCCCAGAGTCATTCAACACCCCCTATTTACATTCAACCACACTCAAACCCGGCATACACACACCTGGTCTTTGTTCTGTATTTGTTTATAACCATCATTCTGGATGGCTGTCACACAAAGGTTGTTTTCAGCAGCTATACTTTCACATGCTCACATCGTCTTTGTTCCCTTTTTTTTTTTTTGTTATTTCAATTCCCCACCCTTCAACTCTCACTCTCTCACCCTCACTATCTCATGAATGTTGTTCTTTCTGAATGCTACTCTTTATCACTTTCTGTCCCTTTGTAGACATAATATACCAGTTGTTGGTTAAACCCTGGAAGGTCAGTGTGTGTTTGCACTTTGTGGCCTTGTCATTCCTATGCGAGTCAGACAGACAGGCGCTCATTCGGTGCGGCCTCAGTTAAGCACATGTGCTGCGCATGTAATGGTAGTTATTGTGAATATGCTTATTTAACATGTTGACCATCAAATCATTGTTTTTACTTGGCTTTATTTGGCTCTCTTGATCTGATAAATACTATCTACTACTACTAAAAGATCCCTGGCTGTCATACACTCATATTTGGAAACATGCCAGACTACTGAGCCACTAACCTTTTCTCATTTCCACAGCTAGGTGTCAGTACCGTCTGTAAAAACAATGTGTGCTTTTATGTACGTGGCAAAGACTAACACACCCACACAGATGCTGGTATGGGAACTGCCACTAGGAGTGCTCGTGCTCTACACAGAGAGCGAGTGAGAGAGTAGTGTGGGGGAGGGGAAGAGAGTAGTAGGGCAGCATATGCTCTCTTGAGGATTAGACTGTGTTGTTGTCTTCTAGAAATGGAGGTAAGGAGTGGAGGAGAGAAGCACATGGTGACGGAGGGGATAAGCCTGGGTAACCTGCCTCACTGCAGGCCACTGTGAAAGAGGGCCACGATCATGGCGCATTAGGAATATCCAAATTCTGTCTCCAACCCACTTGAACACTTTTTTTCCTTCCCGTACTCTTTTTCCTTTTCTCTCTTTTTCTTTGTGTTTGTTGTAACGCCTCTCCTCTCTGTAAATGTTTCTGTTCATGTCCTCGTCTGTTATTGTGTGAACGTCCATTAGGGGTGCTACTGCTCCACACAAGATAGTGTGTGTGTGTAGGGGTGTGTGTAGGTGTGTGTGTGTGCATGCCAAATAGAATCTGCCAATGTGTGTGTGTGCATTCAATGTAGACCAGGACCAAAGAGACATGTTTAAGAGCTCATGATCTAATACTATTATGCTAATTAATCCGTCTTATGTTCTTACTTGGTTCAGGCAATACTTTGCTGTTTGTATCATGCAGTGTGTGTGTGTGTGTGTGTGTGTGTGTGTGTGTGTGTGTGTGTGTGTGTGTGTGTGTGTTGCTCATAATCCATGGCATTGTTGTACTGACTCTGACTTTGCCACCATAGTTTTTGAGGCCATTTCAATATTGATTTGTATTGATTCTCAATAATAGCACCATTAGCCAGATACCTGTTCCACAGAAGAATCATGTGACTACAAGAGCACATGATTACCAACAAGTGATTGAACCCAACAAGTGTGTTTCCCCCCCATTATTAGCCCTATTTATAACCGCTAACAAACCGAACATTGTAAAGCTTCCCTGTGAAATGAAGACTTGTATGTGGCTTTATGAAACAGTGTTGCCCCTGGCCACGCTCACACTAAAACACCAAAGAGCTGTATGTCTAATGCTGTACAGTGCACCGACCCTCGGGCATTCTAGCTTCAGTCGGGAGTTCACTCAGCCTGTTTTAAACACAACCAGGTCATTGTGTGGTCCCTCCATCGCCTCCAGTACAGTCACAAATAGCTTTGTATGTCTTCCACCACTCGTTTAAGCCAACCATGTGATTAGAGTGAGTGGAAATGGGCCAGATGTGTTTCCCCGGAAGGAGAAAAAAAACATCATTCTGAACTATCTGTGTAGTTCCAGGACACGGACATTGAGGGGTGTATGTGAGCCGTGGAAGTCCTGTGGAGTGTGTGAGGGAGACTTTCTCTGACGTGACAGGCGAGACCACAGACCATCTGCTTCATGGCTTACTGCAGGATTAGATATAGTGTGTGTGTGTGTGTGTGTGTGTGCGTGTGCATGTGTGTGTGTGAGCAGAAGAGATGTTTGTGTTTGGGGGTTGGGGAGGTGACGACATAAACCTTTAACCCCACCTCGCTGGCCCCTTTTTAGACCCCTCTGTCTCTATTCAGGTTCCGACTGAAATAATTAGAACCATCTGCCTGAGCGCTGAGATGAGCCACTGAATCCTGCCCACAGAACGAGCTTCACACAAAACATGATCTCTGATTTAAGACCCCCAGATAAACAATGTGCATGTAAACAAGCAACGAAACCACCCGTACAAACTGTACCTGTACACATACACTGATACAAGGTTCATTTCCAGTCGGCACCCTTTTAACCGTCAGCCACAATTATTTGAATGTTCATGAGCAAGTTTGGTCTCAGTGGGTGTGTCTTTCCAGTAAGGCTGTGTTTGTGTGTTTATAGAGGTTACCTTCCAGAAAGTGCAGCATGTAGCTCCTAGCAGAGACAGTAGCTGAACTGGGTCACTGCTTATCTGGGTTAATGTAGCTAATTTGCCAACGTGGCCACGTGGCTGGTAAATAACATCGCTGCCCACGTGTGTGTGTGTGTGTGTGTGTGTGTGTGTGTGTGTGTGTGTGTGTGTGTGTGTTGGCGTGTCTATGAGAAACAGCGATAGGTAGAGGGTTTAGAAAAACCACCAAAAGAAGATTAGCGTGTATGTCAGGGTTGTATTGATTTAAAAAAAACATGGTTCTGATAATGGAGTAGTGTGTGTGTGTGTGTGTGTGTGTGTGTGTGTGTGTGTGTGTGTGTGTGTGTGTGTGTGTGTGTGTGTGTGTGTGTGTGTGTGTGTGTGTGACATGAATACAAGTTGAAATGTGTCTCCACATATGGGTTTGTTCCAGGGTTTGTTGATGCATTGCTGATGTTGTTGATGCTATGTTTACAGAGGGGGATGAAACTGGTATCATGGATGGCCTGCTGGAGGCGCTGCAGTCCGGCGCTGCTTTCAGGAGAAAGAGAGGACCACGGCAAGCAGGTACTCGTACACAAGAAGTTCATCTTCACAGAACATGCAGGTGTTCCAGAACGTCATGTCCTACCTGATTTACAGAGTTCTGTTTCCCTTCACACACACTTACACATTGTACAGAGAAACACGTGGAGCATATGAGACTCATTCGTTCCTGCTTCCTCTCTGTCTCTCTGTTTCTGTCAACACACAACAGATTTGTTTGTGTCTCTGCTCCATCTGTTGCACGGCTCAGAGACTTCGGGTTGTGATAGTATTCTGTGGCCATGGTTACAAATGCAAGTCCACCAATGGCTGGCACAACAACAGAAGAGGGAGGCGTGGGTGTGGGCAGGAAGATACTTAAGAGAGGAACAACTGGCGAGGGTGTGGCTGTGGAATAGGACATTATAAGAGGAATATGAATGTAGAGCAAAGGAGGATGAACCAGAGTGTGGGTACACACTTTAAGGAAGTGGAATCAGTGCTTGAACAGGCTAAAATATAAAGAAAATACAAATTGTTAATGCCCCTCTCTACTCAAAATGGGTTTTGCCCATTTTTACTTAGAGTTAAACTCTAGAAATGAATTTGCTGAAGAGGGAAAATGTCTGTGCTTAACATGAATCTGACTTTACGACATGTATGTATGAGAACTAGTGGGGTAGCCAGTCATGGTCCAATATGCAACTTACACAAGTGTGATCCCAAAAAATTGGAGCTATGTTTTTGTCATTACTGGCCCGGCCAGAAGTCCATGTCCTGTATATGAGCACATGTTCCTGAGCACAGTCTGGGTTGATTATCATTCAGGCCACGTGTTCAGTCTGTAAGCGACGGCGCAGTAATATGGTTAGCTACTCATTCTGCCGGCTGTCCCACCGGCCGATCCAGACTTAGTATGAACATGAGGCAGTGTGAGCTTTTAGGATAGTAACTTGTAATATGATGCCTTGTGTTCGGAAACTCGTGTGTAACCATGTGAGTTGTAAAGTGCCCATTAACTCTGTGTGTGTGTGTGTGTGTGTGTGTGTGTGTGTGTGTGTGTGTGTGTGTGTGTGTGTGTGTGTGTGTTTTCACATGCATTCATGTGTGGGTTTGGTATTCACACATAACAGAGGCTGAAGAGTGAGTGCAACCCAATACCTCCTTCAATAGAAGCCAGATGTGAAACAGAGCTCCGGAGTGGAATAGCACAGAGCCGGAGGGTTGACTGCACTCGTTCTTTCTTTCATCTTTATTTATTTCAGTCACTGAGTGCATTTATATAGCCTGTTAGCAGTTATGTCCATAACAATTAAACAGGGGTTGTAACAAGTGCTCCACTAAGTCACACTGAGAATATCGCTATGCGCTGCAAACTTTCTTTAGTCACACACTGCTCGGGGTCGTCACCACTAAACTGACAGAGAAAACAGTTAGAAGAGGAGCTGGTGGGAGAAGCGGGAGCTGGGGAAAGGAGCTCTGTACGAGAGAAAATGAGGCCCGCTCGAGGGCTCACTCAGTCACCCATAATACTGTTTGGCCACCTCACACTCCTAACAGGAAATACCTTAATGTGCGTTCCAGAGAGAGTAAGTGGGAGAGAACCTTTCCTCCCTCTGTATGCTTATCTGTGGTAGAAAAGAGAAGGAAAATATAAGTGGCTGTATGTATCACATCTCTGCTCAGTGCCTCCTCCCTGTCTCCTTTTTTTTTTTTTCCTCCTCGGTCTTGTCATTTTAGTTTTCTTTTTCCAAAGTTCAGGGTTTTCCATGGCTGATGTGGAGGCTGTGAAGGCCTGCTGTGGTTTTTGGGCAATCTCAGCTTTGCTAGGAGTTTTATATTTTCTTTAAATATGTTTAAAGGCCACTCCTTTCCAGTTACCCACGTTGCTTTGTACTCCCCGGAAGTCCTTCACCCACACAATAGGAGTGTGTCTGTGACTGGTTGGTTGAGTCAGAGGTCTTAATTTAATGAAGTAGGAGGAGGCACATCCTGACTCTGGAGCCACAGTTAGCCTGTTTGAGCAGAACACTCATCTATGTGTTTACATATAGATGAGTGTTCCATAATCTGTAATACATCTATACAATTTTCTGCATGCAGAGCAGAAAAGATATGTAGATATGACAGAAAATCTGACTTAATTTTTTTCTGTTCTGTCATTAAAAGACAAAACACAATATCAAAGGAGCCACAGCTCTACCAAAATAATAATAGAGATTACAGGCAGATACATTTGAAGCTGAAATATTTTATAAATGTGGCGTCATTGTGGCGAGCTGTTTCCTCATCTCTCCCTTCCTCCCTCACTGTTTGGTAGATATAATATGTCACTGGCCCTGAGGCCAGTTGAACCAGTTGCTCATCTAATCTCTCTGTAATTACTTTTCCATGCAGCTAAAATACAATTGATTTGTACTCTTGTGTTCATGGCATCACTGATCAGATGTCACGTACTGAGTGTGCAGACACGAAGCAAAGGTTCACCCGCTTGAATGATCTATGAATAAGCAAAGCAGTGGTGGAGGGGTCGTGGCTTCTCTTTGCAACGTCACAATGAAGCCACACATTAAAATCAGTTGCCTGATATCCCAACATAATCAATCGCCTTGATGCATTAGAAACAGGTGCTGAGGCTCATTAGGTCTGCATTTAACGTAACTGTAGTATTGATAGTTTTCACAAAGACATGATAATACATCTGGGGTATTAATATTACATTTAATAAAGCTTTACATAAGAGTCCCCCAAATGTGAAAATGTTTTTACTTATATCAGCCACCAGTGAAGCTTTACTATATATATATATGTATATATATATGTATGTATATATATACGTATATATATATATATATATATATATATATATATATATATATATATACGTATATATATATATATATATATATATACGTATATATATATATATATATATATATATATATATATATATATATATATATATATATACGTATATATATATATATATATATATATATATATATATATATATATATATATATATACGTATATATATATATATATGTATATATATACGTATATATATATATATATATACACGTATATATATATATATATATATGTATATATATATACGTATATATATATATATATATATATGTATGTATATATATGTATGTGTTTCCCAAGGATAAAATCTTTCAGTCGCCTGACTTTCTGCCTTCTTTTTTTAAAGGGTACACGATGGTCTTTGTATGGCTTTTAAACGCTTTTGAGGACAGCTTTGTAAGGTGGCCTAATGTGGCAACAATATTTATTTTATTATAGTTATATATATTTTTTTATTTGATTGTTTTTGTGTTCTGTGTGACCACTATTGTGCACCTAAGGGTCTTCATTCCACGCCGTGTGTCCCTTCCTTCCCTTCCTCTCCTCACAGCTGTGGCGACCGTAAACGTCACCAACGTTGTGCTAAAGGGCCCATTGAGTGTGTGCTCATGCTTATTGTGTCACCCAATTGTGACTGAATGGAAAGCCACGAGGCTGCGGAGGCTATATAGCTCCTCACCTTTGACCTGTACCTCAGCTCACTGTGTGTGTGTCTTTGTGCTGGTTGTGTTGAATGAGAGGACTGCATGGGGTATCCTCAGCTGTCTACCCCCCCCCTCCCTTTAAATACATACAGACAAAACACACACACCAGATGCTTGCATGCCAATACAAAGACACATGGAGGTTTGCGTACCGATACATGCGCCCAAGCAGACGTTACATTCCAGAGGACAGACGGCCTTGCGTAGTTTTTCAAACACCATCACACTGTGGCTCTCTGCTTGAGATTGTAAGTTATCTGTCTCTGGCCTTTTTGTATGAATACAGACTTGTCAGGTTGGCTACATCAGCCTAATTTGTGTGTGTGTGTATGTGTTGAAAGCAATATAAGGGCACTCGTGTGTAGAGGAATGGCGTGTCTAAACACTCACTATAGACCCATCTGCTGGGTCACGACCCTCTGCCAGAGCAACCAATCGCAGTAGCAACTAGTTGACAAAGCACCAATCACAACAGAGAGACGGAGATAAAGGGGAACAAAAGAGGCACACGCTGGCTCTGCAGACGATCTGCTCCTACAACAAAACAAAAAAAAGCCTCCTATAGAGATCTGTACTGTCACAGATGTTCACACAAACACACACACACACACACACACACACACAGGAGATAATTCAGACCAATACGAGAGCGCTCATCAATCAAGTCGTTACTGAAGCAGTGGTGATGCATACTAAACACCCACTGAGACAATACATGCCAGCAAGCCACACATATATGCACCAGTTGAGCCCATTGGGGGACATGAAAGGCATGCGTGCACATCAACACTAACACCAGACACAAGCCAGCAGTGGTTCCAGATGACGTCACTGTTTCCCACAGTCCTCTAGTGTGGAGCAGCGGTGTGTTACGCAGCATGGCCTGAGGAGGGCGGTGTGAGCCCCCGCTTAGCTGGAGACACTGATGGAGGTCCAGCCTACATCTGCAAATACACCACCATGCCGGTAATGGCACTGTTACCATTGTGTCATGTGATCATATACTTTGTATGCCTTCACAAGGCCTCTGAGATAGTTCTTATGAGCTTCTGATCTCAAGCTGACCTGCACTTGATTTACTGTAAATTCTCTCCTCGCTCATCTCCCCGGTTCTTTATTTTCCCCTCATAAGGTCGGCATTGTACAACAAAGAGCTCCTTCCCTCATCCGGCAGCCATTCATTTAGTCTCCCGCAGTGTAATGTGTTACAGATGATCTTTTCACTTTACTCTTTGTGCCCCTGATCGACCCCTCAATGTGCAAACTCGTTCGTTCACCAGTAAACAGTCTTTGTTGTGAGTCCCGACGTCTCATTTCCTACCGCTGCACACAACAGGCTCCATGCCAAGAAGTGCATGGATCATTGAGTCAACATCACAGCTAGTTTCTGGATACACATGCTGAGTGTTTCCTATGTTTGTAGCGCCACGTGTTCAAGGGGTATAAAGCGATTTCTCTTCTGCACGTTCACAATGTTGAGAGGCTTGCAAGAGATGGATTAAAACAATAAACAAAGGCTTTAGACGGCTCCTTTCAGAGCCGCGTGAGTTTTTGAACGACTGAGTTCAATGTGACTGGTAGTGACAATTCTGACTTGTTAGTCTCATCTGAAAGCTGCAAGGTCATTCCATGTAGTTTCCACTGAATGGTACGTGGCAATTTTAGGCTCTGATCGACTCTGAAGCGATCCCTTAAAGGCTAACTGGTGATGTTTAATATTTTGTTATTGGTCCCCAACAAAGCTCTGTTAACGCCTCTTGGAGCAACATTAACTAAAAACTAAAGTGCCCGGCTGCTTATGAAAACTAGTTTGCCTATTTTTTTATATTATATTTGTAATGTGATATTTAAATTAACTTGATATGCTCAGTGAAACCTGTCTGTCAGGTGATGTATTTGCTTCTGAGGCTTAAAAAATGTGCACATCCTCACTGCACATGTTCCTGTCTTTACTTTAATCTGCAGGTTTCTGTCTAAATTTTACCCATGCTGCATCCAATGCTACAGCCCTCTGATTCCCCCCCCCCCCCCCCCCCCCCCTCTCTCTCTCTCTCTCTCTCTCTCTCCCTCTCCCTCTCTCAAGGATGAGGGAGGAGAGGAGCTGGGTTGACAGCCTTTGAAGAGCTTTTCTCTGCGGGTTGGATGGCACACATACACATAGAATAACACCCACACTGACGCACACTCTTTCTCTCTGTTTTTTGGGTCATTTGCATAATTTCTAATTAGTTCGTTTATGAGTAAGGGAGAAGAGGTTTGGGAAAGGTACAAAAATAGATATGGAGGACCTATTTGAGAGTGAGCAAGAGAATCTCCAAGGAAACTGTGTGTGTGTGTGTGTGAAATGTTAATTTGACATTCCAGCTGTCTGTGCTCATCAGTCCAGCTGAGTTTCACATCTAGAGAAGACAAACTGTGAACTTGGCTCTAAGTCTCTAAATCCTTCTTCTCCTCCTTCTTCCCAGACTCCATTGTGTCTTTGTCACAGCTAGTTCTGGAGACCTGTTCGGTAACTTTTGTTTGTGTGTGTTGTTGTTCTCCCTCCGTCAGAACCATGTGTCAAATATTGGTTTGTTGTTTGTGTTCCATGGTTCATTTGCATGTGTATTGCTATTGGTTTGCATCATGACCTTGTTGGATTGATCTTTCATTTTCCCATCAGTAGGAACAGTAACATCAATGTGTGTGTGTCCTGTACCTATGTTCATAGCCTCTGTCTGAGTTGTGAACATACACCAGACCAGGCATAACATAACAGCCAAACACCAAAACACAATCTCCCACTGACCTATATAATTCAAAATGGCCGCTGCTGCACAGCGCTCCTCCCACGCAGGAAAATGAAAAGGATGGAGAGGAATGAGAGTTAAGAGCAAGGCTTGTGTGTGTGTGTGTGTGTGTGTGTGTGTGTGTGTGTGTGTGTGTGTGGGAGGAGGCGGAAATAACAGAGTAAGCAGGTAGAAGAATAAAAGCAGCAGCATCCTCGGGGCACAATCCGTCACACTCACTGTGACTCAGTGCCACCCTGTGCATCTCTTATCTTTCCTCACTGCATCCACTATTTGTCTGTGATCTATTCTACTACTTC
>NW_027176709.1:0-30680 GCF_023349555.1 Cebidichthys violaceus
GCTTTATAATTCAGACCTGGACAATCAGGAGAATTGAAACTCCAGTAATTCAACTACATAATTGCTACAATTAATTATACCTCCTTTCTTCTGCTCACCAGGTGCTGGCTACCACATGGTGATAGTGAAGGATGCTCTTTGTAATGTGTCCGAGATCACCCGCCTCGTCCACATGTATGTTCCTAATGCCACACTGGAGAGCAGCGCGGGAGCCGAGCTCTCTTACATCCTGCCCAAAGAAAGCACCAACAGGTGAGTCAGTCACATCTTTGTTCATTTTCACAATAACACAGTGGAAAGTGTGAAGTGGCCTAAAAGGTAGAAAGACCATTGACACAAAATCACACCTGCTGACATAATAACTTCTGTGAAAGGGGCCGACTTGCACTAACTCTGGGTATATGATTATGATAAATACATAGAATAACCGTATGGCTTTTTCTCTTTCTGGTTCTGTGCATTAAACACTTTTTTTTTTATTAGAGCAACACAAACAACTGGTATCAGTGTGATAAATATACAAAAAAATGTCTCTTATTTACCACAACCTTTCAATTCCCCCCCCCCCCCCCCTTTTTTTTGCCATATCTCCCTTTGCTTTGTTTTATGTAGTTGTTATATAATGAAAATCAATATTTTTCTCCCCACGATTTGGACTTTGACTCCACAGTGACACTAGTTACTGTTCTATGATTAGATTTAAAGCGGAACTTAAGGCACAAATATATGATTTCAAAGCCCAACGAAACAAGGTCAAATTTGGCAGCTTTGTACTCATCCATAGCTCACATTGTTGTGTATATATACATTTGTCCCACTGTAAGTGTAGTGTGTAATGTGTGTGTCCACTTTGTGTTTGCTCTCAGGTTTGAGCTGCTGTTTGCTGAGCTGGAGATGAACAGAGAGGAGCTGGGCATCGCCAGCTACGGAGCTTCAGTGACCACTATGGAAGAGGTTTTCCTCAGGTGGGAGAAACATGACATGAGCGAATGTGACTGTGTCTTCTAAATCTGTAGGATCTGACTCAAGGACTAACTCTCCTACTGCTAGGTACATTTTCAGTTAAGCAGCAATGCACAAGAGGAGGTATTTTAATTCAAAAGAAAGTGGGTTCCATATAGTACCTATATTTAAAAATGCCTGTTCTAGTAGCTCTGCAGTCATACATCTATTTTGGAATTCATGGAACTACAACATTGAGCAAACCAGTGATATGGCTGATGTGTTCGCTTTCTCTCCTTCTGCTCACACATCTCAGTCCCAGCTGCTTACTGAGCAGTTATTTCTGCTTCCCCGTAGACTTGACATGTGTATCTGTGGCAACAAGCGGGAGAGCGCTTTCTCTGCACACCGCTAACAATGCGTGCATTTCAACTATAGCATGCAGAGTGTATGTCATTGTAATTGGCGCTGCTAAGACTGTTTGTCTCACAGGCCTCATTATTTTCAAGTCACACTGAGAGTCCATCAGTGTGTTCTGGCCTTAAACCCGACACACCAAACATCAAACATGACACCAACATGACAAGAAAAGCTGCTGTTTGAACATTTGGTCATTTAGCTCTCTTCTGGCGTTCGCTATTTTGCTGCCTTGTCAGTTAGAGAGTAACACTGCAATCATTAAGGCTTTTTATTTTTAGATTTCGTTAAAATAATGAATTCCAAATTAAATACTGTATAATCTAAAACATCTGATGACCAAACATGTCAAATTAGATTATGTTTTAGTTTTATCATTGTCACATACAAATACTACTTGGTCCAAAATCTTATTTTTTTTTTAGTCCGTTCATAATTTTGCTGTTCCGTTCCACAGGAAAGAGTAAGTTGATAGATAAGCACATATTGATTTGTGTGTTCAGGGTGGGAAAGCTGGTGGATTCTAGTTTGGACATCCAGGCAATCCAGCTGCCAGCCCTGCAGTACCAACATGAGAGACGCTCCCATGACTGGACCACAGATGACGCCAGCAGCATCAGCGGCATGACCGATGTCACTGACTTCACAGACAGCGGCACGCTCATTTCCGAGGACTGCTCCAACATCAAGCTGAACACCGGGGTGAGATAAGGGGAAGCAGACTGATGCTTTTCATGTTTTTCTGCACGTCGTTCATTTTGCTCACATTTCAGTTCCTCCTCTCCCATCAGGCCAGACTACACCTGCAACAGTTCTATGCCATGTTCCTGAAGAGGGCGCTGTACAGCTGGAGGAACTGGAAGGTGATGGTGGCTCAGTTCCTCGTCCCTTTGGTCTTCACCGTTTTAGCCTTAGTTGTGGCACGCTCCTTTCCCAATCACCAGGACGCTCCTCAACTGAGGCTGGCACTCAGACGCTATGGCTCCACCAGGGTGCCTGTGGGTCTACAGCCTGGGGTGGGTCCACTGGCTGCTGCCCTGGCAAACGCGTACAGTTCACAGCTCTCTGCCCAGCTCGGCCAGCTCATCAACATCACGGGTAAGCATCGCAAGAGAGACGGGGGGGCTTGGCTTTACTGGTTAGCTGAGTATTTACTGACCACATGCTGTTTTTTCCCCGCTCCCCGTCAGATTTCACTGATTACATCCTGACCCAGGCGGAGGAGGAAGGTGGCAGCTTTAATGAGCGCTGTGTGGTGGGTGCTGCTTTCCGTGGCAGCAACCGCCAATATGCAGAAGCAACAGCCTACTTCAACAACGAGGGCTACCACACACCCGCCACGGCCCTCATGATGGTGGACAATGCTCTGTTCAAACTGCTAGCAGGGCCGAATGCTTCCATCCAGACAGGGAATTACCCAATGCCACGCAACCTGTCTGAGACCGCCCAGAGCCAGCTCAGAGAGTGAGTGGAGGGAAGGGAGATGAGTTCTATTAGGATTTTTTTTGGCCAGTTTTTCAAGGGATCAGCATTCATGCTGCAAGACAAGAAAGGTTCCCCTACTTGAATGTCAGTCAATTCTGTTGCACTTAACTGGTATATATGTATCACCACTTATCTGAGGTTAAGGTATGAATTGAAACATTTTCAGGGGAAAAAAATAACTCAAAAGGTATTTTGATATAGATTCAAACCCCAGGTCTTTTTGTGTAGCAATCATACTGACAAGAAAAAGTAAATTAGTATTGATTTTAAATGTTGTAAGCAGTGAGGATTTGAACAGATGGAGATCAAGTTGTTTTTTTTTCTATTCCTTTGCCTTTCCTTTGCACCATTTCTCTTCAATTTCTTCCTGTCATGAAACCCTTTTCACCTCCTCCTCTCTTTTTCTCTCATTTCTCTTTCTTTTCCTCCATCTGCAGGGGAAAGACGGGTTTCATCATCGCTATAAACCTGATGTATGGTATGGCCTCCCTGTCCAGCACATTTGCCCTTCTGCTCGTAACCGAGTCCTCTATCAAGTCCAAGCATGTGCAGAAGGTCAGCGGTGTCTACCTGTCAAACTTCTGGTTCTCTGCGCTGCTGTGGGACCTGATCAACTTCCTGCTGCCCTGTCTCCTCATGCTGGTCAGTGTGACATCCGATTACTTGTTGTAATAAAGGTAGTGACACTGACAAGCTAGTGTAAACAGCTGTCCAGTCAGAGAGTACAGTATGCATAACATAGATGTATTGTACAGTCTCTTGACTTTACTTGTTTCCTGCTCTCAGGTGGTGTTTCAGGCATTCGGAGTCAAGGCTTTTGTAGACAACAACCACCTGGTAGATGTGTTGCTATTACTGCTGCTGTATGGCTGGGCTGTTGTGCCTCTTATGTACCTGCTCAGCTTCCTCTTCTCCACTGCCGCTTCTGCCTACACACGCCTTACCATCTTCAACGTGATCTCTGGCACTGCCACCTTTCTGGCTGTCACCATCATGACCATCCCAGGTGAGAGGAGACACAGGCTTCTTGTTTTATGCTCCGGCCAATATGTTATGTGCTAGTGTGAAGGATTTGAAACGTGTTTGTGTTTGGCTGAATATATCTTGAGTGCAGTGTGTGGATGGCGCAGAGGGAAAAAAAGCACTTGCCCACTTGTGTCCCTCATTGAATGCAAATCTGCAGTATTTGTGGTGAGAAGCCAATGAGGGATCATGTTCTAGCAACTCCTACTGGTTGATTGAGATGCCTGTGTGGAGAGGAGTGGGCTTTTGAAATATCAGTGAGGAGGCTATTGGCTGTCCAAAGACTCCGCAGGTCAACGTGGGACTTAGCAGTGATAACCACTAGTGAATGTGGTGAATTGACAATACAATCAAGAGGAAAATGGGGGGAAATGTACACAATAAAGCCTTTTTTTTGTTCGTTATCATTCTTGTTTCCTTCTCCAGAGTTGCAGCTGCGGGACTTGTCGCACTTACTGGATAAGGTATTCCTGATCTTTCCAAACTATTGCCTGGGCATGTCCTTCAGCCAGTTCTACCAGAACTACGAATTCATCTCGTTTTGCACCCCCAGTAACTTCAGCCAACATGTGTGCGACATTTTAAGTAAGTACTGCCTAAATGCAGCCTAAGAGAATGAGGAGGTCTTTGTTTGTTTACGTATAGGTGGTACAGTGTGTGTTTTTACTACCTGATTTTACCATTTAATATGTGATATATGTTATTGAATATATAATTATAATGATGAGTCATAATGTGGGTGTCAGTATTACACACGTATAGGTTTACCTTTTGTAGTGACAATGACTATAAAAATAACGATGTATCCTATATATAGACTATATATAGATATTGAAAGATAATTTCTTTCAACAAAGAACACAGAGTTCAAGCAGAAATGGAACAGATCGACTTAAAAGTTTATTTTCACTTGTTTTTTTATGTCTACACACTTTCAAAAGTTTGTTTGTTCGCTACAAGTTGAGTGTAGTTTACAGTAAACAAGGTCCTCTTGTGACGAGGACGGCTCAACAAATACTTCCTGAAATGGAAAGTAAAGAGAAAAATGGAGGGGGCACAAATGCACCAGACTCCATTTAACTAAAGACTTTTTTAAGCTGCAAATTGTATTTTGTAGTTTTGTTCAAATCACCAAATTAAACACAAATGAAATGTTCAGATAAACCCAGCATATGTATGCTCTTAATTTACTTGACATAACTCTGTATTCTTCTGCTTCTAGACATCACGTACCAGAGAAACTACTTCTCGATGTCGGAGCCTGGTGTGGGACGCTACGTTGTGGCCTTCTCACTGCAGGGTGTAGTCTTCATTATCCTGCTGTTTGTCATCGAGCTGCAGTGTGTCCGCACTCTCCGGCGACTCCTCGCCTCCCTGTGCAGAAGACGCAAACAGGTAGATGGATTGTGTGGAGCGGTGTCAGTGTTTTTGTTTTTGTTTGGTGGAGTGGAAACTTTTCAGTTTTATCCGAAATTTTCCGGCAACCACAGCTTGCACTGCACAGCAGGTCTCTCCAAGAAACAATTTTCAAAGTGTGGTTAGACATATTCAAACTGGAGCCTGAAAAAGAGAAGTCAATGAAGACAACTAGAATAGTTTGTGAACGGTCTGTGATCATGCAGATTTGAACCAATGTACAGGGAATAGACAACATGCTAAACTCTGAAGTATCTTTTAACTGAAATAATTGGTTTGTATTAGGTTAAGTGTCAGTTGGCAACATTGGTCACTGGGCACTTTGCAGGCTGTAAGAACTTGAGCATGAGACTAATAACAGAACAGAAGAAAGACCCTTAATTATCTTCCCTCTAAGTGCAGATTTCCCTGCAAACTGATTTATTATATCAAGGGTAACAGTCTTGAATTTAATGAAAGTGATTTTGTTAAATATGTTAATTATCTTTTCCAAAATGGATACATTTCAAATATAATTTTCTTACATAATGACACCAGAGCCGCAGCCACGCTGAAGAGTTAACGAGGTGTTACTTCACACTTCTAAGATCTATAACCACCTCTGCATTCATAAGCACATAGACTCAAATATAGGGATTCTGTGACATTTAAGAATTTCATATCTCATCTGAACGACTGAAACTCCTTCAACTGATTTAAGAAAACACCAGTGAAACTGTGTTTTGAAAAGCATTTATTGCTGAAATGATTTGATAATTGAATAATCTTGAATGACATTTTTCAAGCAAAAATGCCAAACATTGCCTTGTCAGTTTTTTCAATTTGTGAGAATTTATGGATTTTCTTTATCTTACACAATTGTATTTTAAATTGAATATCAAAAAAGGCAATTTCAAGACGCTGTCTTTGGCTTTAGCAAATTGAAACAGGCCTTTTTCATTATTGTGATTTATCGAGAAAATAAATACAGATGAATCGATAATAAAAATAATAGTTGCAGGCCTAAATACCTTTTTATAAAGAGAGTTAGAGTCAAAGGTTGTAGTTACAGTTTGCCTAATCGTGTACCTATTACGGGCTACTTCTGTAGGCTACTATGAAATAGTACTATATGTATTATAGTAATATAATACTATTACACATTTATATGTATTATAGTTCATTGTTTTGAAAGGACATGTTTGTACTATTGCTGCCAGAAGGCATACAACATTCCCTGGAGTCCCTTTTTATTGTGACGTGGTGTTTGATTTTTTACGTGTGTGTGTTAGTTACCTCTAATAGAGGATGCAGCACTGCTTCCAGAGGACAGGGATGTGGCTGAAGAGAGGAAGAGGGTCCTGGAGTGCCAGCCAATGGTAGAATCTATGGTGGGCAGCCCTCTCATACTGCAGGAGCTCAGCAAGGTACGAAGCACAGGAGTCTTGTCCTCGTCTAAATGAGACAGACTGCCTCAGTGTTGAAAGATGCGTGTGGCTCCAGAGGCGTTTGTCTCAGTGAGATATGACATGGTGGTACAGACCCGCTGTTATCTCTCCTTCTCAGGTGTACAGCAGCGGGGAGAATCTTCTGGCTGTGGACAGGCTGTCTCTAGCCGTAGGGAAGGGAGAGTGCTTCGGCCTTCTGGGCTTCAATGGAGCAGGCAAGACCACAACCTTTAAGATGCTGACATGTGATGAGAGCGTTACCTCCGGGGACGCCTACATTGATGGATACAGCATCTTGAGGGACATTAAAAAGGTAAGAGCAGACGGGGATGGAAGGAAAGGACATTTTATAATAAAAACAAAAGGCCAGATTTGAAAGAGAACATTTATCTCTGGACTGCAGGTGCAGCAGCGCATTGGTTACTGCCCACAGTTTGATGCCGTGTTGGACCACATGACAGGAAGAGAAACTCTGAGTATGTATGCCAGACTCAGAGGAATACCAGAGAGGTATGTGTCTGGCTGTGTGGAGAATGTCCTGAGGTCGCTGCTGCTGGAGCCCCATGCTGATAAATTGATCCGCAGCTACAGGTATGGTAGACTGTTCTGAGCCTTCCCTTTTTTTTCTGTTTTGGCGCCACAGGATTTACATCTTTGCCTGAATATTGCTCTATTTTTTTTAGGGCAAGTGCATGTAAATAATATGTCATCATCAATGTATGCAGTGGCGGTAACAAGCGGAAGCTGAGTGCAGGCATGGCTCTGATTGGTGGGCCTCCGGTCATCTTCCTGGATGAGCCTTCGACCGGGATGGACCCAGTGGCCAGGAGACTGCTGTGGGACGCTGTTACGCGCACACGGGAGTCTGGAAAGGCCATAATCATCACTTCTCATAGGTGAGCTTAATAGTTTGTATTGGATATCAGCAATGGTGCAATGTAAGTACTGTACATTTTTGAGGGTCCTTTACTTGAATATTTTCATTTTGTGCTATTTTATACTTCTACTTTACGTCATTTCAGAAGGAAATAATCAGCTACCAAAACTTCTGTCATAATTAAAATGTTATACTTATATTTGTAATTAGAGCTGGGGCGCGAGCAATCACTAAATGAAATGCTCTGACAAAAAATAAATGCAGATTTGGCGACTTTCTCGCTTGATTTAGTGACTATTGGAGCTAGTGCTGCTACCTACTTTCATTGGAAAAGAGCTGACAACACTGGGCCGGGTTTTTCGGTTCGGTTTCACAAGATTACTAATTTGGTACTACCAATGTTACTAACACCAAGTAAAAGATCTGAATACATCTTAAAATAAGTTTTATTCTACATCTTGATGCATGAAAGGGAGACGGCATTAGGATGTTTTAAAACTTTGACCTTGTCTCCCTGATATGTTCCCGCACTAGTATGGAGGAGTGTGAGGCGCTGTGTACCCGGCTGGCAGTGATGGTCAACGGTCAGTTCAAGTGCCTCGGGAGTCCCCAACACCTGAAGAGCAAGTTCGGCAGTGGCTACACCCTGCTGGCGAAAGTACACATAGAGGCTGAGCTGGAGGATAGTGACCTGCAGCTTTTTAAAGACTTCATCGAAAGTACCTTCCCAGGTCAGAGACATACAGTTAACATTTACAATGACGTTTACAGTAACTGTAATTATGTTTTTAACCACAGAACAAAGTGTGTTATTGTAGTTGAATTAACAGTTATCATTCTACATTTGAACGTTTTTTATTTTCTCCCACTCCAGGAAGTCAATTAAAGGATGAGCACCAAGGAATGGTGCACTATCATTTGACTGACAAAACACTTACCTGGGCCCAGGTAACTTGTTTATACAGAAATGCAGTACTATCTCTGCTCTTGTGCTGTGTTAGGGCTCCCTCTAGAGCACAGAATGGTACACAGTAATGCTTAAACGCTTCATAGCTTTAAACAAAATGTTCAATCACAGAAGTAAAACATGCTTAGCTGTGTGCACAGTAATGGTTATAGTTGCATGGTCATGGTATACACTTTAAACAACACTGAAAAGCGTGCTTTGAAAAACGAAAAGAGAATGTAAAACATATGTAAGTAGCTGTGTGCACACAGCAGAAATAACGTGTATTTATTTGTATTTTCAATGTTCAAAAGTTGCAGACTGTAGCATTAAATTGTGACGTTGACACAAAGTCTTATATAACACCGGAGATGCATTTGAATTACACTATTCTATGTTTTCTCCCTTCCTATTCTCCACTACCTTCCAGGTGTTTGGCACTTTGGAGGCAGCCAAAGAGAAATACCAGATTGAAGACTACTGCGTTAGCCAGATATCACTGGAGCAGGTGTTCCTCAGCTTTGCTCAGTTCCAGCACTGCACTGAGAGTGGAAGGAAGTAAGTGGAGCGAGGAAGCTGTCCATGCATTGTTCATTTTCTACAGTGCTTTGTGTGTGTGGAGGACCTGTGTACATGGACCTGTTTCACAGCAGGTGTGTACACAGGCCGGGGCAGGTTTGATCTCCAGCTCCATTTTTACCTTGACCACCAGAACACACACACACACACACACACACTGGGCCAGTTGCATCAACTTCAGCATTTCTACTACTGTATCACGTCGGTGTGTCTTTGTCGGGTCATTCATGATGTTGTTATTGTTGCTGTGTGACGAAGGAAGTAGGAGAATTGGGATTATGACGCGTGTGGGATCAGGATTATACCAAGTAATGAACTCTGAGTGCTGCACCTTTCCAGTGACGTTAAAGACAATGACACCACTCATCAGATACTACAACTACTCTGAAATGTGTGTGACTGGGTTTATTTTTGTGCACTTGTGTGTACAGCTTGTCTTTGTTATTTATGATTTTATTTTATTGATTGTTTCCAAGAATTTGTGCTTTTTTCTGTGATAATCACAAGAGAATGAACCACTCCATTTGATGCGTGTATGAAATCATTGCACACCTTTGCGCCTTATCTAACTATTGAGGGTTCTTGTTTCTTTATATTGCCCTATACAAAACGCCTGGTAATCATTATGAGCCTCTTAATGTTGTTGCCAGCTGTAAATAATGTGACGTGTTCATGGTACTAAGAAAACACTTGCTCATTCAGGCCAGAGCAGAACATTTACTCATTTAAAGACTGTTTTGGGCACATTAATGAATGCATGTATACAATACGATTTACAGAGTGCATGATGCTGGAGGAGCAGAGAGCTGAAAACGATAGCTAGAAGACCATTAATCCTCAGAGTACATTTAGTCCGGTCTGAGTACATTTAATACGCCTCCATTGTCCAGGTCTTGTGAACCAATCTTTCGGTTTTCCTGCCAAACAAGTTACAGCAACAGCGTGTTACCATGTGGATATCCAGCCATCACAGTTTACATGGACGCTATATAGAAAGAAATATAATAATTATGTGACACAGAAGATGTTCAAACGTTGCAGTAAAACGGGAGGTCGTAACTTGAAATCAAGTCGTGTCAGACTGCATGTGATTGATCTGGGCCTAAAAATCGCAAGACTGCAATAACCTTTGAGGTGGTTTTTTTTTACATTGTTTTCATTTTTCTTGCTATGCATTTCACTGTGTGTGTGTGTGTGTGTGTGTGTGTGTGTGTGTGTGTGTGTGTGTGTGTGTGTGTGTGTGTGTGTGTGTGTGTGTGTGTGTGTGTGTGTGTGTGAGTGTGTGTGTGTGTGTGAGAGAGAGAGAGAGAGAGAGAGAGAGAGAGAGAGAGAGAGAGAGAGAGAGAGAGAGAGAGAGAGAGAGAGAGAGAGAGAGAGAGAGTGTGAGAGAGAGTGTGAGAGAGAACACATGATTCCTGATTTCATCCAGACTATAGTAAAACAGTGCTATAATAGTCCTTAAATATTATAACTTAGAAATTGTTATTGCGCAGTGGACAAACTACTGCTCTGTCACCTTTTATTGTAGAGCTGCTCCTTCAGGGAATGCAATACAAAAACAAAACGGCTGTATATAGATAGTAAAAACTTAAAATAGATGCCTTGTTCTGAGGAAGAACGATCAGCTCAGTGTTTGTTCCTCTTTCATGTGGATGTGCCACTATGAACCTTTCAGAACGTGCCCAATTTATCACAGTCTCAAAGCCTTGATTGTACTTAAACAACATTGTAAGAGCATTTATGTATTCTGTAGGAATATTTAGAAAAACATTTGAAGTTTAAAAAAAAATTAAAAATCCCACGCATATTGATGAGAGATGGATTCTCAGTTGCCTGATTTTCGTCCATGTTGGAGATCAAAATGATATTCTCGGATGAATCAGTGATCACATTAACTTGAGGGTACAAATGACATTCCTACTCTTGGAAAAAGCCCTCTGACTTCACAGACGTGATATGAATGTATTTACTGTCTTACATGAAAGCAAAAAGCACTCACAGTAATCAACTTTTTTAACATTGTATGATTTACAGCGCTTTCTTCATGTCATCAGATGTGTGTGTGCGAAGTAAAGTAGAAACTGACATTCCAGAAAGGCACAGATTTGTGGCTTATTGGTCTTTTAAAGGATTTAACCTCCTAATTTAGACTTTTGTTACATTTGTTCATGTTTTTGCACAATTTGTTTTCTCATTACATGTATGACTTGAATCAATGTTGTATACGTAAAAATGGAAAGGTTTGCTCAGCTGATATTGAAGGATTGCGTTATCTTGAAATACAGTGTATCATATTTAAAAAAGGGAATTTACATCATTGTAACTGTACTGTACATGTACCATGAAACTGACCAACTGTATATGTGTCACTATTCTTTTTAAAATAAATAATGCTCTATGCAAATGGTAGCAAATACCAGTTCCTGGTTGTGGTGGAAAAAATGAATTAATAGTACAGAGTGAGTCCTATGAACAGTGACAAAAGAAGTTAGTCTTTGAAGTAGAGAAGGTTCAGTCGTCATACAGAGTGCAATGCAGTCTGAAGGAGGACGGACCCAGAGTGCAGGTTGTACACGACTTCTAAAGGACCTGAGCACAGGGTGGGGTGTAGGAGGAGTCGTCACTAAGACATCTGGACAACAGTGACCATACTGTGGTCAACTACTGAATGCATCCGCATTCAGCTCCTTATCCAAGCTGACAATGTCATGTCCTTGAGTAAGACACACACACACACACACACACACACACACACACACACACACACACACACACACACACACACACACACAGTATTGCTCAACCTGAGAGGACACTCACTGACCATTCATTAACCTTGGTTATAACTGGGAGTCCTAAAACCTTGGAAGATTCATCTCACATGACAAAAAGGGCCAACACACTGAGTGGTCTGACAATAATAACAGATAAATAAGTCTGTCCTTTGAAGAGTCCCTGAATATTATCCCTGTTGTCCTCACGTCTCAACAGTTTGCGACCTGTAGGGTCCCCATCTTTGTATTAACAAGCCAAAAACGGATACTGGTCTAGACATATAGGACCCTGAAGACACCTAAAAGACAGTCTAGTGGTCTGCAGGAGAATTTGACCCCTGACTTCTGTCAGGAATTTTTAACGTACTATATTATACTATTATACTATTCTTTGAACACTGGTTGAACCAGTGTTCAAAGAAGTGTTCAGTTTGTTGACACTGGTTCAAAGAACATCTCAACATACAACAAACTCTAACCAAACTTAAACTCTAACTAAACACGATATTCAGCTTTGGCTCTCCTTTGTGATTTGCTGCTCACATGGGAGTCAACAGAGCCATGATTGGTGGGAAGATGATTAGTAACCCTAGACCTTTTGCAATGGTATTCCAGGCCATACAAGTTTGAGCTTGTGTTTTAACTGCAAGGTTTAGTCTGAGGTGTACCTTAACAGCAGAACAAATGTCTCTTTTTGAGGATTTTGTTGTCTACCTCTGCTCTAGTCCCACCGCTTTGTTAGGGGTTGTTGCTCTCCTGCTCGTCCTTCATCTCGTTTCCAAGAGTTTCACCTCCCAGGAATATAGAAAGGTGCCTCCAGGTCCGAGGCCTCTTCCCCTGCTTGGCAACCTGTTGCAGCTCGATCTCAAGAGACCATACATTACCCTGTGTGAGGTGAGTTAAGCTATCGTATCGCAAAACTGATCCATTTTGTTATATATTTGAAGGTCCTTTGTCATTAGAAAAGATTATTTTTTTTTTACAGCTTTCAAAGAAACATGGGTCTGTGTTTACCGTCTACTTTGGAACAAATAAAGTGGTGGTCCTGGCTGGATACAGGGCAGTCAAAGAGGCTCTGGTCAGCTACGCAGAAGAGTTTGGAGACAGAGACGTCTTACCTATTTTTAATGATTTGAATCGAGGTCATGGTAGGATCTACCTTTACGTACTCTTCAATATACAGTGTGTTTACTTTGTAGCACAGAACCAAATAATATAAATGACCAGTTATAGCTAAATCAAGTTCACCCATTTAATTGTATTTGTCATCTGTTTGATTATACACTGTTTTTATTTTTTGTACATTTCTACTTTGTTTTATTTAGGCATCTCACCGATGAGTGTTGTATCTAATGATACCCACATGACTAGTAAAGATTAAATGTAACTTGCATGTCATGCTTGATAGGAATTCTGTTTGCAAATGGAGAATCATGGAAAGAGATGCGACGTTTTGCCCTCACCACCCTCAGAGACTTTGGGATGGGCAAAAGACTCTCTGAGCATAAAATCTTAGAGGAATGCCACCATCTGATCCAAGAGTTTGAAAAGCACGAAGGTATGGACTTGAAATATACAACAAATAACAGAAGGTCACAAATGAATGCTGAGTGACAATTCCTCCACAGGGTTTTGTTATTTTGCATATACCTGTGCTCAGAAATGGTACGCTGAACTCAAATCACCCCCATATTCTAGTTTTTTTGTAGCCAGTGTAAGTCATGGTGGGGTTTGCTTTAATAGTACAAGACGATCATTTTCCTTTTGCTTTTATAAAATAATTTTCATTATTTGTCACTGCCGTTTCACAGGGATGCCATTCGATACAGCATGCCCGGTAAATCATGCAACATCCAATATCATCTCCGCTATTGTGTACGGCAGCAGGTTTGAATACAATGACCCCCGATTCAAAAACATGGTGAGAAGAGCCAACGAAAACGTACGCATTGTGGGCTCTGCATCAATCCAGGTGACCTTCGTATTTGCTTTTTAATTTGCTGCAGTTTTAAGGGGATTGCACACAAGCAGGGGTAGCTGACGAAACTGTGAAAGGTTGTGCAGAATGGTAAACAGCATCAGCATTTTATAGCAGTAGCTTCATATATATACGTGTATATATATATATATATATATATATATATATATGTGTGTATATATATATATGTGTGTATATATATATATATATATATATATATATACGTGTATATATATATATATATATATATATATATATATATATACGTGTATATATATATATGTTCCAACAGAAGGCTGAGTATCGTCTGCAGACCTTCTCACAAGATTTAGGCTAGTACTTTCAGATTAGGGTAAACATCTCTACATAGTGTGCAGTGGGACCAACTTTAAGTGACAAAACAATACAAGAAAATGCTGTCAGACTAAAAAAAGTCAAATAACTAATCAAAAGTGTGTCTAAATGCTAATTATATATTTTATGAATACATATACTGTACGTAATGGGGCACATAGCAAGATTTGGTCTGTCTAATGTGTTAAACAAAACATGATGTATTATTCTATGAATTCTACTTGGGTTGTTTGGTGTACATTGTATTCACTATAATCTTTGTTGTCTTCACTGTTACGTCACAGCTTTACAACATGTTTCCCAGGCTGGTCAGTTGGATAAAAAACCGGCAGCTTTTATTGAAAAATCTTGTGATGATTGTCAGAGATGTCAAAGAATTAATGATGCATCTGAAAGAGACACTGAACCCTGACTTCTGCAGGGGGCTTGTGGACTGTTTTCTGATCCGGGAGCTGAAGGAGGAGGTAAGACGAAGTTTTTCATCCATCAAAAAGAGCTAATGTTATGCTTATTTAATGATATATGGGCGTTCTTTAAATGTTTGTTTGTTCTGTTTGTCTCTGTCCTATATAAAGTGTCTTTGGGTACTTAGAAAAGCGCTGTATAAAATTAAAGTATTATGTTCTTTCTCTTAGGACTCTTGTGTTAAGGACACTCACTACAATGAGAATAACTTGATATTCACAGTGACCAACCTGTTTTCAGCTGGTACCGATACCACAGCGACTACACTGAGATGGGGTTTGCTGTTTATGGCTAAATATCCTCATATACAAGGTAAAGAGAGGGTTGAGGCTCATTGGTGTGCATTTATTATCACACCTGTAGATGCCCTTAAATAGCCTTCTTGACAACGACAAGTTCAAAAGAATGGGCCCATAGAAGAAATGTTTAAGAGGAACCTTTTAAAAGATGGTTATACAGATTGTGTTTTGTGGTGATTTGATTTTCAGGAATTCTAAGTCATTTGAACATGTTAGAATGCTGATGTTAGCACTTAGCTCAGAGTAGGCTACAACTTCACAGAGGTTGCATGGCTGTGGACTAGTCTTGTTCAAATGAATGCAAACAAAGAATATTAATTCATTAATATGAGTCCAGACCAGGTCCAGGAGGAGCTGAGCAGGGTAGTAGGAAGCCGTCAGATCCAGGTCGATGACCGGAAGAACCTGCCGTACACCGATGCTGTCATCCATGAGACACAGAGACTGGCCAGCATCGTCCCCATGGCCATTCCTCACAAAACCAGCCGAGACGTCACCTTCCAAGGCTTCTTCATCAAAGAGGTCGGTTGCCCACATAATAATTATTATTATTATTTATATAGAACCTTTAAAATCAGAGTTGACAAAGTGATTTGATATACAGCAATATAACAGAAAGTCCAACAAAAGCAAGACAAACTAAGCTAAAACACTGATAAAACAGTACAATAGATGAAACAACAAAAACAATCAACAGATTGCAAACAAACAATAATAATAATAAATGTTCATCAACTTCTGAAAAGGTGAAAAAGTGCTTTCATTCTGAGGCTTCATACACATCTCTCTCTTCTTTTGCCAACAGGGGACTACTGTGTTTCCTCTTCTTACTTCTGTCCTTCATGATGAGAGTGAATGGGAGAGCCCAAACTCTTTTAACCCTTCCCACTTCCTGGACAAGGAGGGTCAATTTATCAGGAGGGATGCCTTCATGCCCTTTTCTGCAGGTACAAAAACGTTGTCAGGGTTTTGTATTTTAGGGATTACAGAGAATTTCCACACATTGTGATCCAGTTTAACTCTTTGCAAATCTCTTTGTTCCTGCAGGTCGCAGGGTGTGTCTGGGAGAAAGTCTGGCAAAGATGGAGCTCTTCCTCTTCTTCACCACCCTCCTCCAGCACTTTCGTTTCACTCCTCCACCTGGAGTACCAGAGGAAGAACTGGATCTGACTCCAGCTGTGGGCTTCACCCTCAACCCGACACCTCATGAGCTGTGTGCTGTCAGTCGCCAATGAGGAAGAGAGCTGTAGCATGGCATTATACTGTAACTGTACATGACCATGACATGAATATTGTTTAATTCACCCTCACAGGCAGCAGAACATACTGAGCAGCCAGAAAAGTACATCTATTTGTGTAAATATACAACAGTGGCATATTAGGGCTAATGAGCTGTCTCACTCTAAATAAGAGCATATATACGTCCACATTCCTACAGATTGTTGAAACCGTATACAAATTACAAAAAAAACACACTTAGGCTAGACACAGCTTCATTAGCCTACATATTCCTGCTTCCAGGTCACTGTTGATTATTTTGACAAAAGAATGTACTTGGTGTTGTACAATTTGTCAAGGGTTTACTTTCTTATACTGCATACAATTGCAGAAATCACATATGTATTAGCCCACTAGAAATCAATCAAGGCTTGCCTCTTCCTACAGCCGATACCCCATGTAGCCTGCATCTAAAAATTACAATAATGTACAATTATATACCAATATTTCTTTTATTTTGGTTCTTGTGTTATTTTTCTGTTCTAGAGAAATACTTGATTAAAAATACTGGACCTACTGTTTTCTTTAATGTTTTTGGATGGAAAACAAAAGGAGTAATAATTCTTAGGACTTGATAAAGGAAAAAATCCATTAAAACTGCTTTTAAAGTATTTGGTCAGCTGATTGTCAACCCTAAAGCTTCTTTTTGCTAACTTGTATTTAGCACATAGTTCCTTACATATTGGGAAACACTGTTATGGATTTTTCAATCAGCTTTCTAACACATGGAATAACACAGCAACCAAATAGGTTAACGACAGCTAAACAAAAAACCACCGTAACACCAATTTAAGTGAGAAATGCATCCCATCAGCCGAATACATTTTCAAATTAATTTCCTGTCCACATGCATGTCCACAAGCATGTCCACATGCTGTCCACATGTCCACATGCTTGTCACATGTGCTGACCAGCATTGTCTTTGAGTTCTGTAGCCATGGTTTGGAGTTTAGAGATGCTTTGGTGAAGGAGCTGTCTAGAGCTGTGTTGTTTGGAATGAAAGTACAACAAGAGTCTGACTTGAAGAATCGCTGTTGATTAAAATAGATATAAATGTATCCAATTTACATTCTTGTTGATCGTTACCATGTGGAAAAAAGACTCAAACCCAGCTACTATGTTATTTCGGGCTTTAAATTCAGCCCTTTATTGTGACACAATCTCGAACCTCGTTGTCCAGGAGGAATCAGCTATTCTCTGTCGTTCAACTGGAGTCCAAATCACTTGTCCAATGCCATCCTTGTCGCCATTTGTGGTGGAAATTAATGTTATTAATTTTCTTGTAAGTACTTTGTGTCAGTGCATTCCTTATTTGTACACAGACTGCCTCAGGATACATGCGTCTCACAGTGTCAGGTCAAATTGGGTCAGGGCTTCACGCAACTCATACTCACACAACATAAAACACAGAAAGAAATTGTCTCTGACTTTGTTGAAAGTGTGGCTTACTGTGTCACGGGGTGTGGTGGAGTTCTCAAAAGCAGACATGACCAGAAGCAGAGTGGAATGGGTTAAAGAACCAAGAACACAACAGGAAATTTACAGGAACACAGCAGGGAATCCAAAAACAAGACGAGAGACGAAATCTGGCAGGACAAGGCAGGGAGAGCAGGACGAGCCAAACGGGCAGGTTGACATGAAAATGATCTGGCAGGCAGTGAGTGAGTGAGAGTGTGTAAAATGGAGATGTTTCGAGAAGGAGCAGATCCAATTCACAGCCAATCCTTGAACGAAACGTGTTGCTGGCATATGGAAATAGGTGGACTTTAAGGCAGTACGAAGCCTGAGGCTTTTCCGCAAATCGGGGGCTCTGTTGTTGACCATGTCAGACGCCGTTGTATCTGGATTACGACTAACTGGAATACGCCAGCCTGTTGGGTGGAATGCAATAGACCTCTATCTCATATGATATATTTTCTGTACTTCATAGTGTGATTCAGTTTGTAATTGTATTTGCTTTTGTTAGAGATTAAATACCTTTTGATTTTAACTTGAACCAGCTATTCGGTTTTATTTTGTTGACGGACCAGGAGCGAGGAAGGGGGGCTCCCTCGTTATTGAGAAAGTCTGAACACGACACTAACAGCTACACTGAATGATTGTGAGAGATAGAGTGACAGAAGAGAAGTAGCAGAGCTGTGGCTTACTGGCTGCCATGGAAAGCCTTTTTCTACAGTTCCCCAGTACAACCATTCTACTGGGCACTATTGGGATCCTACTCGTCTTGTATGTATTTTTCCCCAACGTTGACCATCAGAGAAAGGAGCCTCCAGGACCCAGACCACTGCCTGTGTTTGGCAATTTGCTGCAGCTGAATCTTAAGTCAGTCCACAGCACGCTGTTTGAGGTAAGTAAGTGATGCTAAATTGGCTGTATACTGTATTGTTCAAAAGTGTGGAATAATTTGTCATTTTGGTATTTTAACATAGATAAAAACAATATAATTCAGACAGAAATAGTATTATTTACATTTAGAATAGTTTTGCCTCCCGGTGTATATACATGATTTAAAATTGTATTTAGTCTTTTGCCCCTCTAGAATAGTGTCACAGTATCCCCCCTGTGATTTTTTAAATTTGTTTTATTTGTTTTCCAGTCCAAAAACATACAAGTGACCCAAGATCATATTTGAACCACAGTTGTGCAATCACCCAATAAACATTTTGGAAAGACGTTTTTCTTACGACCCTCTGCCGTCTACTTAGTGGTTAAATTGAACAGGATTTGTAAGGCCATTGGATGTTCAGCTGATATTCCCTGATCAAATTCCAATAGTGCTACATTTCCACGAACCTATTTCTGATTTTTAAGAATACCTTTGATAAAGTAACACACCTGTAAATTCCAGCTTGTTATAGGCATTATTGTTCACCAGACAGTGAAACAGGAACTTGTTCTTATTTATATATGATTTAAAGTCTGTCTTTGTTGCTAAGCTTCAAGTTATGTTCCCAATAACTGTTGATTTCATTTTTGTTTCATAGCTTTCCAAGAACTATGGATCAGTGTTCACAGTGTATTTTGGACCCCAGAAAGTGTTAATTCTGGCAGGATACAAGACCGTGAAGCAGGCACTGGTCAACTATGCTGTGGAGTTTGGAGAGAGACAAGTCCCTCCATTAGGCAATGACTTAAGTGGTTTACATAGTAAGTATAAAGCAGCAGATTTTGGTGATAACCACTACAGTATAAGTTCATCTAGCTGATGCATACATTTGATCCAATGACAATGTTAACATCACACAGCTCACAGTCTACAGCCATAATAGCTGCTGCGTGTGGCACAGTTGTGCTTTGAGCTAGAAGCTTCTTCCATGGATGCCGCTGTTTCAATTGCTCTGCTAATGTTGTTTAGTTTAGAATGCAAAATGAGTTCATACTGTTAAAGGGCATAGTTGTTGTGATTAGCCTTGGTAATGTGTGTACAAAAACAACAAAGCGTGATAGCCTGGGTGATTGCATTAGCCAGCCTTGGTCACTGGTTCAGATTATGATTGACCCCAAGGAAGAAACTCCTAATTCTTTTTGGCCTTCAGGCAGCGGCAGCAGGGAGAAGATTCTCTAGTTGGGGTGATTGAGGTTGTATGAGTTGACATCTGATGGTCTTCAGGCCAGGTAGTCCCTCTTGGTGCTATTCCTGAACCAGGCAGTGGTTCTGCCTGTCAGGACAGTCTTTATGGTGCAGGTGTACAAAGCAGCACCTTGAGGATTAGCCTGAAGTCCGTCATGCATACGAGATGGTTGAGATACTGACAGGCTTTTTGCATAGTTAGAAGTTGATGAAGTCTTTGACAAGCCTCTGAACGTACTTCATCATCACAGAAGTCAGGGATTTCGGGGATTCATCCTCTGGGGACGATGAATGTAGCGATTTCATGGCAATTCATCCAATAGTTGTAGAGATATCTCTGTCTGGACAAAAGTAATAGACCAATCGACTTATATTTCCATCGCTACAGTACCATGGCTGTAGCAATGGAAATATAAATCGGTTGGTCTATTACTTTTGTAATCTGATTTCAAAAAGTTCAAATAACGTTTGACATAAACATGTGTACTTGATTTCACTTCAGGTACAGGAATCTTATTTGCCAATGGGGAATCATGGAAAGAAATGAGGCGTTTTGCTCTGAGCAACCTGAGAGACTTTGGGATGGGCAAAAAAACAGCAGAGGAGAAAATCATTGAGGAGATTCAGTATCTGATCAACGTGTTCGAAAGACATGAAGGTAACTCTTCTCCTGTATTGTATATTGTCTTCATAAGGATTCTACATTGTTTGTTTTGCTCATTCATTTTTGTTTGTTTTAGGTAAACCCTTCAGTGCTACCCAGTCAATAAACTATGCAGTTTCCAACATCATCTGTTCAATTGTCTATGGCAGCAGATTTGATTACAGCGATACAGAGTTTAAACGTATGGTAGACCGAGCCAATGACAACATTCGACTTTCAGGCACTCCTTCAATACAGGTACCACTTTGTCTTTCATTAAATAAACTATAAGATACCTTTAGTGGGTTATAGTGAGAATTACAGACTCATGGGGCCATGGTCATGATTACTGACCTTTTATTGTGCCTTTTTGATATATTAATAATGTGGTCTTTTTCTATTCAATTACAACAGTTGTACAACCTCTACCCCTGGATATTTCAATGGGTGAGCAACAGGATGCGTCTCAGGAAGAATGTTGCTGAAAACAGAAAACAAATAAAGCAGCTGATCGGACGTTTACAAGAAACGTTGAATGTTCAGATGTGCAGAGGATTTGTGGACTCGTTTCTGGCACACAAACAGAAGCTAGAGGTATTAAAAGTGTAATATCATAATACAAGGTTTAAATTGTTTTTTAGTAATGACTTAATTGATGATTAACATCAATTCATAAAACATCACCACCTATATTTGGTTTTCATATTTCTATGAAAACGGTCAATAGCTGGAGGATGAAAAATGTCAAGAACACCTTTTAAAATTAAGTTTTAACACATTTAATTTTCCACCTATTAATAAGAAATTAGGGAATACTGAGTCATTCTACAACATGGAGAACCTTGTGGCAACTGTTAGCAACCTCTTTGCGGCTGGTACTGATACGACAGCAACTACGCTGAGATGGGGTCTGTTGCTCATGGCCAAATATCCTCAAATACAAGGTAAGTAATATGCTTAGACCGGTTGCAAGCAGATGCAGTCCCCAACTGGGGTATTTAACATAGTAGTAAAAGTTAAAATATATATTTTTAGATTATTTTTTTAATTGAGGCTTTTTACCTTAATTTGATGCTGTCAAAGATTGACAGTAAAGAAGAGAACACATGGAACAACATGCAGCAAAGGTCAGTGGGTTGGATTTAAACATGTAGTGTTTGGATTTCCAATGAGCCCAATTTTTCGGGGCCATAGGGAGCCTATGACTAGTAAAGTAAGTACAATTTTCATGTTGTATTTGTTCTGTTCATTCTAATAAAATCCAGTTACCTTGCAGTAAAAGATCTGATCAACCGTGGGCGGTGTTATCTCTTTGATATACCATTTTGCTCATTACATCCTGACAGTAATCAATGAATCAAATGCTCTGACAAAAAAAATCTGATATCTGTGACTGTAATAAGCCCGAACAATCAATTAATTCTACTTGCTTAAATTCCTGCCTGTCTGCGCGTATTCTGCTCGTGCATTCATTGCTCGTCACTGGAGTCTTTCACAATCTGCTAGCTTGACAGCTGTGAGTAATGATAGCCATGTTTGTTGTTTACGTTCATTATGATTTGTGGCCAATGGTATGAAGGCAGATCAATGTCAAAAACCACAAGCACAAATGAGATCCGCGCGCGTGTAGAGGTCACACGTGTGCAACTCAAACTGTCACGGACGCTAATCATTTTTTTTGAGCGTTTTCACGTCACTTCACGCAGAACATCTCTGTGAGCAAAATTGAAGCCTGTGAGGAGAAAACCATGCTTTGAGGGCGAGGAGCGTCTCCTGCTGCCAGTGACGTGCGGTGAGGTTCGTGGCTGGTGAGGCACTGACACTACATAAGTCAGATTTACAAAAATATGAACCCAATAGAGAAGCTTAAATCACCATTCAATTGGCAGCTTGCACATTGACTACTGGTTGTTTTTCATATCAGCATTATTTACACACACATAGGTAAAGTACATATTTGATTCCACCGGGAGCGTGTGCGCCGTGATCTGCCCCACCGACCTGCCCCACCGGGAGCGTTTCAGAAGCGGAGCGCTCGCAGGCACCACCCGTGAAAATCGTGAGATTCCGCGATAATCTGTGTAACAACCACGGATGTATAAAGAGAACACAAACGCATAAAAGGTTACTTTACCTGTCCAACATTGAATTGCTGTTGATTTGTTCATATTTCCTTTTTTGGTTTTTTTTTAGACATTTTTAAGCTTGGATGTATAATCTTACATTTTTGTGGTCAAAGCAAAATATAAGAAGAAGAAGAAGAGAAGTGTAGAAGAAGAGCAACGACAGAACAAGCATAAACCCGACCCGTGGGCTCTCGCTCGCCCTCTTCTTTGAGGCAGAGTAGTGTTTGCCTCCCCTCTGCGCTTTTTCACTGCGGTTTAATGTCAGATCAGCAACACTAAATATGTTCTACACAGACGTGAAATACATTACCTATTCTATGGAAAGAAAGGGCATATACAAAAAGTGTCTACAAATATTACAGTGGTGACAAACGATGAGAAAGCAAAAGGCACGCGCTCAACCCAGTTTGTGAGGGATTGCGCAATCTGAGGTGAGGCACAGCTCTTCGCTGCCTCACCTCACGTGTCTCCTCTGTTTGAACAGGACATGCGCTAATTCAGCGATTTTGATTATAAAAATGCTTGAAATGATTGGAATCATACAGAAATTACATTTATAGCACAGATCAGTAGAGAAATATTAATATTTATTTTAACATTATTTGTTTTGTACTTGTCATGATGACAGGTGAGGCTCTACCTCCCCTGACCGCACGTCCCTGCCTGGTGCATGACTTCTGTCACTGCTCTTTGGCTTTGGAGGAAGGCCCGAAGGGACGGGCTGTCAGTGTTGTCAACTCGGCTGCTGTCTTGCTAGATTCAGCAACTTTTGGAGCTAGTACTGCTAGCTACTTTCATTGGAAAAGACTATTACTGGTACTCTTGCTAGTTTCTCAAGATTACCAACCCTGCCTTTAACATATCCTGACTGCTGCAACCCAGGAGAATTGTTTTTTTACTCCCAAACAGTAACTTTAAACTACAACTAACCAAAGATTAAATGACCGGTTTAATTTGTTCTGTCCATGGTATCATCCCCATTTAAACTTAATAACACCTGGAAAAAGAACTCCATTGAAACTGTATGCACCAAGAGTACTTTAGATATAAATAAGAAATTACTTAATTTCCTTATTTTTGACCTATTACTATAAGTGCAATGTTCAACCAGCTTTAGACTACACACAATTACACTAATGGCATTGAGAAGGATTTTTTTTTCTAGCTTGCTTTACTGCTGCTTTGTTTTTTAGCCGCTGTGTCTTTTATTTATTTTCTAATTTCCAGACCAGGTCCAGGCAGAGCTGAGCAGGGTGGTTGGGAGCCGTCGGGTCAAGACGGAGGACAGGATGAACCTGCCCTTCACTGACGCTGTCATCCATGAGACACAGAGATTTGCTAATATCCTTCCCACCTCTATTCCTCACATCACCAGCGCAGATGTGACTTTTCAGGGCTATTTTATTAGAAAGGTAAGAATCTGACTGATGAAAACAAGTCTTCCAGTTCACTCTGAATAATGAAACATGATGAGACTGCATGCTTGATTTTAGAAAGTATAAAGATAGGAGATCATAGTTTTTCTTTAAAACATTGTAAGCATTAATAAATGTCTCTTTCAAGGGGACCCCTGTGTTTCCTCTTTTGACATCTGTTCTGTGGGATGAAAGTGAGTGGGAGAGCCCATGCACCTTTAATCCTGCCCATTTCTTGGACAAGGATGGGAAGTTTGTCAAGATAGATGCCTTCATGCCCTTCTCTGCAGGTTAGAGAGCTCAGCTAATACTTCTTTTCAATACCAATCAAAGTTTTCAGATTATCTGAAGCTTGTTCTCTCACAGGACGGAGGGCGTGTCCGGGAGAAAGTCTGGCTAGGATGGAGCTCTTCCTCTTCTTCACCTCCCTCCTCCAGCACTTTCGTTTCACTCCTCCACCTGGAGTCCCAGAGGAAGAACTGGCTCTGACTCCGGCTGTGGGCTTCACCCTCAACCCGACACCTCATGAGCTGTGTGCTGTCAGTCGTGAGGGATTTCAAAATTAGTACTCAAGTATTGTCAAACACTTTTGCACAGTAGAAAGCTTTTGAGATTGTAATGCCACTGAAAAAGAAACACTGCTATCTACTTTAAAACCATCTTATTCAACACATTTGATCTTTAACTTAAGTGCTGAAGCAAGGTTGGTGTCTCAGTAAGAAAATGGGATAACATTTACAGCTGCACCAATCAAACTGCTAGAAAAGCTACATCATATTTTTGATTAATTAACCAAAACATCAAAGTGTTGAAACACTGTCACCATAGGGCAGAGATTGTTATCGATTTATCACATCTTTATGTTATTATAGTAGCCATTTTTGGACATTATTTGTCAGCTGTAAGACCTCACAGCAACACCTTGCACTGTATTTAATTTAATTCCAACTGAATCACTATAGAGGAATGGTAAAGTTGTATTATGGCCTAAATAAATATTGATATGTTCTTGATCACTTTGTGTTGTATCTATTTGCCTTTTCTGTTGAAAAACTATGCGTTTTGAGGCAGTGTTGGCCATTCATTGTTGTTTATCAATGCTTTGTAAAGCATAGATCAGGGCTCACTAATAGGCGGACTGCGGTCCGGATCTGGACCCAGACGCCGTTGTATCCGGACCCTGGACCTAAAACCGATAGGTGTGTGTGGGTGTGGGTGTGGGTGGGTGGGTGGGTGGGTGGGTGTTGTGAAAAAGTATTTGCCCCCTTCCTGGTTTCTTATTCTTTTGCGTATTTGTCACACTTAAATGTTTCAGATCATCAAACAAATTTTAATATTAGACAAAGATAACCCGAGTAAATACAAAATGCTGTTTTTAAATGATTTAATTTATTAAGGGAGAAAAGCTATCCAAACCTACTTGGCCCTATGTGAAAAAGTAATTGCCCCCCCTTGATAAATCATGAATGAACTGATTTTTTTTTGGAAAGCTGAGTTCAATTTCATTATCCACACCCAGGCCTGATTACTGCCAGACGTGTTGCATCAAGAAATCACTTAAATAGAACCTGTCTGACAAAATGAAGTCGGCTAAAAGATCTCAAAAAGCAACACATCATGCCGCGATGTAAAGAAATTCAAGAACAGATGAGAAACAAAGTAACTGACATGAATCGGTCTGGAAAGACCCCAGAACAACATCTAAAGAACTGCAGGCCTCACTCGCCTCAGTTAGGGTGGTCAAGCGGTCATGATTCAACAATAAGAAAGAGACTGGGCACAAATGGCACCCATGGGAGACTTCCAAGGCGAAAGCCACTGCTGACCAAAAAGAACACAAAGGCTCGTCTCACATTTGTCAAAAAACATCTTGATGATCCCCAAGACTTTTGGGCAAATATTCTTTGGACTGACGAGACAAAAGTTGAACTTTTTGGAAGGTGTGCGTCCCGTTATATCTGGCGTAAAACTGACAGCATTTCATAAAAACAACATCATACCAACAGTCACACATGGTGGTGGTAGTGTGATGGTCTGGGGCTGCTTTGCAGCTTCAGGACCTGGACGACTTGCCATAATTTATGGAACCATAAATTCTGCTCTCTACCAGAACCTCCTGAAAGAGAATGTCGAGCCATCAGTTCGTGACCTCAAACTCAAGCGCACTTTGGTTATGCAGCAGGACAATGATCCGAAACACACCAGCAAGTCCACCTCTGAATGCAAAAAAAAAAAAGGTTTTGGAGTGGCCTAGTCAAAGTCTGGACTTAAATCTGATTGAGATGCTGTGGCGTGACCTTCAACGAGCCGTTTCTGATCGAAAACCATCCAATGTGGCTGAATTAAAACAATTCTGCAAAGAAGAGTTGGCCAAAATTCTTCCACAGCGATGTGAAAGACTCATTGCCAGTTATCGCAAACGCTGGATTGCAGTTGTTGCCGCCAAGGGTGACAAAACCAGTTATTAGGTTTAGGGGGCAATTACTTTTTCACATAGGGCCAAGTCGGTTTGGATAGCTTTTCTCCCTTAATAAATTAAATCATCATTTAAAAACTGCATTTTGTCTTTACTCGGGTTATCTTTGTCTAATATTAAAATTTGTTTGATGATCTGAAACATTTAAGTGTGACAAATATGCAAAAAAATAAGAAACCAGGAAGGGGGCAAATACTTTTCACAGCACTGTACCTGTGCTCAGAAAATGGTGCGCTGTGCTCAAATCACCCCCATATTCTAGTTTTTTTGTAGCCAGTGTAAGTCATGGTGGGGTTTGCTTTAATAGTACAAGACGATCATTTTTCTTTTGCTTTTATGAAATAATTTTCATTATTTGTCACTGCCGTTTCACAGGGAAGCCATTCGATACAGCATGCCCGGTAAATCATGCAACATCCAATATCATCTCCGCTATTGTGTACGGCAGCAGGTTTGAATACAATGACCCCCGATTCAAAAACATGGTGAGAAGAGCCAACGAAAACGTACGCATTGTGGGCTCTGCATCAATCCAGGTGACCTTCGTATTTGCTTTTTAATTTGCTGCAGTTTTAAGGGGATTGCACACAAGCAGGGGTAGCTGACGAAACTGTGAAAGGTTGTGCAGAATGGTAAACAGCATCAGCATTTTATAGCAGTAGCTTCATATATATACGTGTATATATATATATATATATATATATATATATGTATATATATACGTGTATATATATATATATGTATATATATACGTGTATATATATATATATAAGTATATATATGTATATATATATATACATAAGTATATATATGTATATATATATATATATATATATATATATATATATATATATATCTATATATATATATACATATATATATACACATTGGTGGGTTCGACTTACGTTACATGCACGCAGAAAGTGAAGCTTCATGTCAACAACACCTCATGTCGTTCTTTAAAAAAAGAGACTCTACGACACTAACAACATGAAAACAAAGTGAAGTGCTACCAGAGCAATATAATGTCAACTTACCTCCATGCCGCTCATCACAGTAACCTCTACAGTGGAAGTAGATGCCGGGATCCAAGTCAAACCCACCAATAGAAACTCCTGGCTCATTCAGCAGCGTATGCCCCGCCCACTACGTCCAAACTCATCTCGTAGCTTTACGTTTTGGTTTTGAAGCCTTAGCTTTTGGTTTTGAAACCGTAGCTTTTCGTTTTGAAAGCAAAGGTTTTGTTTGCGTAATAAAGACACAAATCTACCTTCATACCGTACACCGATGCTGTCATCCATGAGACACAGAGACTGGCCAGCATCATCCCCATGGCCATTCCTCACAAAACCAGCCGAGACGTCACCTTCCAAGGCTTCTTCATCAAAGAGGTCGGTTGCCTACATAATAATTATTATTATTTATATAGAACCTTTAAAATTAAAGTTGACAAAGTGATTTGATACACAGCAATATAACAGAAAGTCCAACAAAAGCAAGACAAACTAAGCTAAAACACTGATAAAACAGTACAATAGATGAAACAACAAAAACAATCAACAGATTGCAAACAAACAATAATAATAAATCAACTTCTGAAAAGGTGAAAAAGTGCTTTCATTCTGAGGCTTCATACACATCTCTCTCTTCTTTTGCCAACAGGGGACTACTGTGTTTCCTCTTCTTACTTCTGTCCTTCATGATGAGAGTGAATGGGAGAGCCCAAACTCTTTTAACCCTTCCCACTTCCTGGACAAGGAGGGTCAATTTATCAGGAGGGATGCCTTCATGCCCTTTTCTGCAGGTACAAAAACGTTGTCAGGGTTTTGTATTTTAGGGATTACAGAGAATTTCCACACATTGTGATCCAGTTTAACTCTTTGCAAATCTCTTTGTTCCTGCAGGTCGCAGGGTGTGTCTGGGAGAAAGTCTGGCAAAGATGGAGCTCTTCCTCTTCTTCACCACCCTCCTCCAGCACTTTCGTTTCACTCCTCCACCTGGAGTACCAGAGGAAGAACTGGATCTGACACTCCAGCTGTGGGCTTCACCCTCAACCCGACACCTCATGAGCTGTGTGCTGTCAGTCGCCAATGAGGAAGAGAGCTGTAGCATGGCATTATACTGTAACTGTACATGACCATGACATGAATATTGTTTAATTCACCCTCACAGGCAGCAGAACATACTGAGCAGCCAGAAAAGTACATCTATTTGTGTAAATATACAACAGTGGCATATTAGGGCTAATGAGCTGTCTCACTCTAAATAAGAGCATATATACGTCCACATTCCTACAGATTGTTGAAACCGTATACAAATTACAAAAAAAACACACTTAGGCTAGACACAGCTTCATTAGCCTACATATTCCTGCTTCCAGGTCACTGTTGATTATTTTGACAAAAGAATGTACTTGGTGTTGTACAATTTGTCAAGGGTTTACTTTCTTATACTGCATACAATTGCAGAAATCACATATGTATTAGCCCACTAGAAATCAATCAAGGCTTGCCTCTTCCTACAGCCGATACCCCATGTAGCCTGCATCTAAAAATTACAATAATGTACAATTATATACCAATATTTCTTTTATTTTGGTTCTTGTGTTATTTTTCTGTTCTAGAGAAATACTTGATTAAAAATACTGGACCTACTGTTTTCTTTAATGTTTTTGGATGGAAAACAAAAGGAGTAATAATTCTTAGGACTTGATAAAGGAAAAAATCCATTAAAACTGCTTTTAAAGTATTTGGTCAGCTGATTGTCAACCCTAAAGCTTCTTTTTGCTAACTTGTATTTAGCACATAGTTCCTTACATATTGGGAAACACTGTTATGGATTTTTCAATCAGCTTTCTAACACATGGAATAACACAGCAACCAAATAGGTTAACGACAGCTAAACAAAAAACCACCGTAACACCAATTTAAGTGAGAAATGCATCCCATCAGCCGAATACATTTTCAAATTAATTTCCTGTCCACATGTGCTGACCAGCATTGTCTTTGAGTTCTGTAGCCATGGTTTGGAGTTTAGAGATGCTTTGGTGAAGGAGCTGTCTAGAGCTGTGTTGTTTGGAATGAAAGTACAACAAGAGTCTGACTTGAAGAATCGCTAATGATTAAAATAGATATAAATGTATCCAATTTACATTCTTGTTGATCGTTACCATGTGGAAAAAAGACTCAAACCCAGCTGCTATGTTATTTCGGGCTTTAAATTCAGCCCTTTATTGTGACACAATCTCGAACCTCGTTGTCCAGGAGGAATCAGCTATTCTCTGTCGTTCAACTGGAGTCCAAATCACTTGTCCAATGCCATCCTTGTCGCCATTTGTGGTGGAAATGAATGTTATTAATTTTCTTGTAAGTACTTTGTGTCAGTGCATTCCTTATTTGTACACAGACTGCCTCAGGATACATGCGTCTCACAGTGTCAGGTCAAATTGGGTCAGGGCTTCACGCAACTCATACTCACACAACATAAAACACAGAAAGAAATTGTCTCTGACTTTGTTGAAAGTGTGGCTTACTGTGTCACGGGGTGTGGTGGAGTTCTCAAAAGCAGACATGACCAGAAGCAGAGTGGAATGGGTTAATGAACCAAGAACACAACAGGAAATTTACAGGAACACAGCAGGGAATCCAAAAACAAGACGAGAGACGAAATCTGGCAGGACAAGGCAGGGAGAGCAGGACGAGCCAAACGGGCAGGTTGACATGACAATGATCTGGCAGGCAGTGAGTGAGTGAGAGTGTGTAAAATGGAGATGTTTCGAGAAGGAGCAGATCCAATTCACAGCCAATCCTTGAACGAAACGTGTTGCTGGCATATGGAAATAGGTGGACTTTAAGGCAGTACGAAGCCTGAGGCTTTTCCGCAAATCGGGGGCTCTGTTGTTGACCATGTCAGACGCCGTTGTATCTGGATTACGACTAACTGGAATACGCCAGCCTGTTGGGTGGAATGCAATAGACCTCTATCTCATATGATATATTTTCTGTACTTCATAGTGTGATTCAGTTTGTAATTGTATTTGCTTTTGTTAGAGATTAAATACCTTTTGATTTTAACTTGAACCAGCTATTCGGTTTTATTTTGTTGACGGACCAGGAGCGAGGAAGGGGGGCTCCCTCGTTATTGAGAAAGTCTGAACACGACACTAACAGCTACACTGAATGATTGTGAG
>NW_027176710.1:0-30652 GCF_023349555.1 Cebidichthys violaceus
GCTTCGTGAGTTTCTTTAGCTCATCACATTTTGACAGACAGAGCAAGAGAGAGAGAGAGAGAGAGAGAGAGAGAGAGGTTGGGCGGTGGCGATGCAGGCTCGATCTATAATTCATTCTCTTCGTTAGCGTGACAACCCAACATCTCATCTGAGCGCCAACTTCTCTCAGTTGACTATTCTCTGCTCCGTGCAAAATCACCTCATTCAGCCTCGATTCAGGTCTAATTCTGCGTTGATATCGTGCGTCGCAATAATGCCAACACAAATCTGTCCTCACGACAAGAGCGTATCGTTCATCAAATATTCAAAAGGAAAGTTTCGTGTCCTCAAACAAAAGATCCGTGGGTTTTTTTTCTCCCCCCGCTTTTGCACTGCAGCCAGTGAGTGTCGCCCTCGCGTTGAAATCCCCTCATTCAAATTTAATCCGTAGGTTTGTTTTGCGGAGCTCTAATATTTAGTTTTCCTTGGGTGATACCTTGTAACGCGGATGAATTATGCAGCCGCGACGTACAGGGGCGGCCGCTGTTAATGCAAAATCTGGGAGATTCGGGCCTTCGGCTCGAGCCTCCGAGGGAGGTGGTCCATGGTATGTGTGAGGGGAGGCGCTGGAGAGATATGATGCACGGAATACACGTATTCACGGCAAACGGATGAAAGCAAAGTGTTTGCATTGGAGGACAGAGGATAACGAGGCGGCTACTCCTGCTCCGGCTTAGAACAAAACCGGCTTGAGCTTAAAGCGTAGCAGGCAGACCGTCATTGGCATCCTAAAAACAAAACCAACCAGCGCTGCTGCTTCTGCGGCACTAGCGAGAAATGAACGGTACGAGTGAATGAATGAAACTGGCCCGGCTCGTGCTGCTGCCCTTGAATCGCTTTACAGTTTCCAGGAGATTTTTGTTGTGTCCAACATGTCTTCTGGAGACATACGTATGACCTGAAGCTTGTATTTAGTGTCCTTTGGCTCTGAAGTCATGAGGGCAGAGCCAGAGGGGGGAAACCAGCAGAAACAGCGAGTGTAAAGAAGCGTTAGAGAAGTCTGTTTGACCGGCGCTGCCAGGAACGCTGGGAACACTGTGTGTGTGTGTGTGTGTGTGTGTGTGTGTGTGTGTGTGTGTGCCAGGGCCAGGCCTGGAGGAGGGAAGTCTCTCGCTGAGGTCATGCCATGAAGGCTTCTATACTGGGGCCCACCCTGCTTGGCAGCCACACACACACACACACACACACACACACACACACACACACACATACACACACAGATTTAGACTTTAGGAGACTCCGCGGCTGTGTGCTATGAATGGCTGTCTGTTAACTCTGTGTTGCCCTCATCATGATGGCCTCATTATGACGGAGCTGAATTTTGTGTGTGTGTGTGTGTGTGTGTGTGTGTGTGTGTGTGTGTGTGTGTTTGTATAGTTGTCGCGAGAGAAGAAGCAAGATAAAGAGAGAGAGAATGACAGAAAGGCCTTCATGTGCGTTCATGTGCAGCATGTCCATTCAGTGTGTGTGTGTGTGTGTGTGTGTGTGTGTGTGTGTGTGTGTGTGGCGTCCTTGTGTGCTAGATTGCTGGAGTGTATCAACAGGATGTTTCTTCTCAGTGAACACTTAAGGTGGGATGTCTTCATAGTGCGAAGGAAGAGGACCCCCACAGTTTCCAGGAGGAAAAAAAAAAGGCGCTGAGGGGCTAATGTAATACTTCATCAGGACTCATCGGTATTATGCACAAATACACAAAGTTCGCTCCATTTCCCATTGTCGGCGCCGGGGCCCCAATTTCTCCCCCGACGATCCACGCACAGAACTCATGCATTATGCAGATCGCACAAGAGGACTGGTTCACCAGGCGAGGGGAGCGCACGACACGGCGTTGTTTACACATCCTCACGTATGCAGAAAGAAAAAGCAAAAGAGAAACGCCATGATTGGAGCGTTGCTTTTCTTTCTTTTACGTCTCCCCCGGCCTCCCTCCATCGCTCACGCTGCTTCTTTGAGTTAATAAAAACACTCTGGTTGCGAGAGGAGGGGGGGGGGATGTATTTGCATTTCCACGCCATGCTTTTCCGTGCCAGTCTTTGTTTTTCCTTTAAGTAAACATGAGTGTATCCTGCGTGTAGCACCCTCTGTTTTCATCACCCCCCCCAGCCTCTCCAGTCCAGCACTTATCTCATTACTCCCTTGTGTGGATTATTTGTGGCGCCTCCTCACCTCACCCCTCTTCATCCCCCCCGGGGACAATTTCACAACAGACCCTTCATATTTACACCCCACTCTCTGCTCCCTCATGTCCTACTTTCTCAAGTAGTGTCCCCCCCCAACCCCCCCCCCCCCCCCCCCCCTCCTCTGGGTACCCTTTTTCCAGTCACCCATTTGTGCTTCTCCCCACGGACAGAGCCCCCCCCCCCCCCTCCCCTGCGGCTTCCATTTCATCCAATGGTGCCATCGCGGCAGCATAATAACTTTTAATCGGCAGTCCTCTCCCCGTGTTTCATCACGGCCCGGTCCTCAGATTCTGATTGTTGCAGCGAGCCCATGCCGGCCTCCTACATGATTAGAAGAAAAGGAAAGAATGTGCACATGAGGGAGGGAGGGAGAGTGAGCGGAGAGAGAGAGAGAGAGATAATAAAGACTGAGCAAAAGACATGTTTGCTCTGGGAATAGTGCGCCGCGGAGACAGAGAAAGAGGGACGGACAATTAGAAAGGAGAGAGAAACGGCGTCTCACGCAGAGTTTTGAGAGCGTCCGGCCGGGCCTGCACAGCGAGCCGGCGATAGACGTCACCTTTGCTTTTAAAATAGTTAATCTGCTCCTGGAGGGACAATGGCTGCTCTAAGTCTCTCTCCTCTCCCTCTCTCTCTCTCTCTCTCTCTCTCTCTCTCTCTCTCTCTCTCTCTCTCTTCCTCTCTTCTAAGTCCCTCCCATGAGCTAAACCCCTCTGAGGCACATTGCTTGGATTAGCTCGTGTTGTTGTTGCATCTCCTCGGCTCCACAGCACCAGCTCTAGATGCAAATGCAGCGGTTGTGTGCAAGATGATTATCTGCGAATCGAGGGTGGCGATAATCTCACGGCCTCCACAAGTGTTCATACACGGAAGAAGACATAAATCTAGGGATGTTCAAGCTGCTGGCAAAAGCACACATTGTAGCATTTCAGGCTTTTACAGGAGCGCACACAGATCGGAGGCTTCGGACTCTCGCTGCAATGTGTCTTTGTCACACTTGAGTGAATGGCAACAAGGAAAACAGTTGAAATCACAACATGTATTGTAATCCGTGGCTCTGTGCAGAAGTCAGTCAGCAGGGCCCTCTTACAGATAGCATTCAGAGGTCTTTTGGGTACTCACCCAGAGATGTTCTCTGGCTGCATTCAGGCTCTTTACCCTGAAACCCGTCTGAAAAGAAAAGTAAGAAAGATACGGTTGCTTACGAGTAGTTTCCAGAGGCAGTACATTCAACCTTTTATGCTGTCATTTGAGGCACTGCGATGTCATTGGAGTTAACCAAATGAACTGCACTGACTGTTTTTGAAAGAGATTATACCCCGTGCGGCCCTATAGATTATCCTGTCCATTTGGATTAATGTGATGCATTTTAATGACGCCGTCACACACTTCCAAAGTCCCGTGTAAACACTCCGCACGGACGGCTCCGATCAACACATCCTGTCCTCGAGTGGCCCCTCATCCAACCCCCCCCCCCCCCCATCTCCTAGAATCTCCATTTATATGCTTCTATACTAATTCATTTTATTTGTACTTGTAATTATGTTTTGTACAGCAAAGTAATTGCTGCCTGGATTATGTTCCCCCGGCAACCGAAGTGCCACCTTTACGTAGTGCACACAAGTGATAAGGAGGCGGTCAGGGTAAACAAATGGAAATCGATGCCGGTCGAACGTTTTTGCCGATACGTTCAGTGACGACATTTTGTTAATTGGCAAATATGTTAATCAACCACGAATGAATTTAAAGGTTGCAGAATAACAGTTGGAAGATGATTTCTTTTAAAACACTCTCCTCTACTTGGCACGGCTGCCTTAGCCTTTTGAAAGCCGCGACCTGCGACCTCTGTCCTAGTCGGACTCACCTCCAGTGAGTCAGCTCTGCTGCTACGGCACGAGGGGATTAGCCGCCTGTTTGGTGTTTAGCCTCGTCCACCTGACCGATCCCATCATCCAGTCAGTCGACGAACACCGAGGAGGCTGACGGAGGTGGACTGAAGGCAGCCTTGACAGCGCTTCAGCTGTCAGCGGCAGTCTCTCGACAAGACGTAGAAATGGCTTCAAAGGGCAAAGGCGATGTCGCACGTGCGTCTGGGGAAAACGCAGTCAGGCGTCGCTTTCGACGAGCTTTAAGTGCTAATTCCGAGACAGATGCCGTAAAGTTAGCTAGCTCTGAAATACAGTAAAAACAGGCAGCAGTAACCTGTCAGTGCGTGATTTTAATTCATCACATTAATATGCCAAGGGAGAATGAATCTCTACAACATCATTTCACAGATGGCTTATCACTGCCGGAGAAAAATGGAAATGAAAAAAGGAAGTCTTCTGGAATGCTGCACTGAATTTGGTCCTTTAGAAATTGCCGAACTAAAGTGACTACCGATTAACTACCCGGGTCGAGAAAGAAACAAAGACAGCTCCTGATTAGACACGCGGTACATTAAATGTGATTTACTCGTACTAATGAATAATTCAAGTTCTTATCTTCTGAACTGGTGCAGGTGTATTTTCGGGGCTACTTGTAAAATCAGGGTTAGAGCCGAATGACATGAAGTACCGGGTGAGGGCTGTATCGTTGCCAGTGAGGACACCGAAGTCACGTCCTCAGTTTGTTCTCTAAACTGTCACACATGTAAAACATGGGGATATGGGCAGGTTTTAGTCTCATTCAGGGGGGTTTTAGACTAAAGATCTTATGATTTTAGTGTTTTATATCCATTTTTTAAATCAATTAAAATATAATTATGGGATTTAGTAGTGGCATAGTTATTGTATTGCAACCCAAACTCATGGGAAGGCATATAAAGAGCACAATTCCAAAATTTGCAAATTTTGCACAAAATTTGCAAATTTTTTCGCCACGTCGCTACCGTCAAAGCATTTCAAGTTCAGGAAAAAGATCCCAGTTGGGCTTAAAATAACTATGTGAATACCTAATATATGTACACAAACAACGTAACATTAGCACCTGTCACCAAGGTAACTAAAAAACAACAACAACAACAACAGCAGCACTTTGGGATACCGGTCTAGAACGCCGGTCTCTTGGTCGACGATCTTGCGTTTGTTTGACCCATTTAGCTGAACACCCGCCTGTTGATGGCTCATCACATTGCAGTCGGTTCAGACTACATGCCTTTGAAATGACATGCAAAAAGCAAGAGAGGCGTCGTTGTTGCACGACACAATGACTCGTCGTGTCATTCAGAATTGGCGAGAGCGGACTGTGCTGCTTGAGATCAAGTCCAAAAAAGCCCATTAGCTGTATTTCTAATCAGCCCATTGCTGTATTATCCCTCTTTTACCACAGAGCTTTAAGGTAAAGACGGTAATCCACAGATCCTTCTTAATAAACAGTGAGACTAGATGCTGTGGAGGATCCGTACTGCTGCTCTTTAGCTCAGAAGTCCATTACACAAAGACAAAGTTTGCGTCTACAATAACTATACTCTTGAGTTTTGGTTTCAGGGAAAAGATGCAGCTTTTTGAAGTCCTTAAAACAAAAACAATGCAACTCTACGATTGCTTGGTTCGTTAAAGTCCCTTTCACATAAGTAGTCCTTTAAATTCTGCGGGGGTATTTTCGTTAAGCCAACCGGATCGGGGTCTTAAGCCTCAGCAAGGTAGTTCCTACGCATTGTTTTCTGTTTAAATTAAAAGCGCAAACAGTTAAATGGTTTAAGTTGCCGGATGAGCAATTTGATCCTCTTATTGTCTTTAGGGACCCTGACTCTTGTCAGCAAAGCGCAGATTTCATTGTGCTGCCTCGCGGGCTTTCTCCGTGATTGCGTGCACCTGAAGGTGCTCCGGACCCCGTCCCTGGATTAGAAGTGGTGGTGGTGGTGGTTTGGATGGATGAAAGGAGGATCGGAGGGAGGGATTGATGGATGGAAGGGGAGGGGCGGGGCGGGTTATCCCAGGGACTCGTCACAAGAAGACAGAATGAGGGAAAGAAGAAGAAAGAAGAAAAAGGAGGACTCTCTCTCTCTCTCTCTCTCTCTCTCTCTCTCTCTCTCTCTCTCTCTCTCTCTCTCTCTCTAAGGCCAGTCTGACAGCAGCGGAGGCCTGCTTACTGTTGCTGCCTTTTAGCTGAGTGGATATGTGAACCCTGAGCAACCCTCTCCTCTTCCTCCCTCCTGCTCCTCCTCCTCCTCCTCTTCCTCACGCCTTCATTTTTTGCGTTTTCAGTTCCATTAAGTTGATTTACATTACTCAGACAAACTCATTAATCATCCCCCCCCCCCCCCCCACACACACACCCTGGATATAATCTGCTTGTCAATCTGAGGGTGAGGATGGGAGGGAGGGGGGGGGGGGGGAATGAAACGATTGAGGTGAGGAGATGAGTGGAGTTGTTTGACTGAACAGATTACCCTCGTCTTCATAGATATATTTTCGTGAGGAGAGCCGGACTCGTGTTTATCTCAGGAGCCTGATGGACGGGAGGGAGAGAGGTAGAGGATCACGGAGAGGTAAAGGCAGGAGGAGAATGGGAATAGCGAGAGAAAAGGGGAAACTAACGGAGAGGGATGTGGAGTCGGGGGGGGGGGGGGGGGGGGGGGGGGGCTCCAGTCGATGACGATGAATGACTTCGACAGAGACAATCGGGATGAAATGTTCATGCCAGTGTGCCAGAGGAGGCGGTCGCAGCCAGACTAAGTCCTCCTATGTGGAAATGAGATGGTTAGAGCTCATACACACACACATACACACACACACACACACACACACACACACACACACACATACACACACACACACACACACACACACACACACACACACACTGAGAGAAAGATGCACTGAAATGCACACATGCCTGCCCAGATATACAACAAATCCCCGAGGAAATGGAAGTCATATTTGCCGGCTGTTTGCTCGTGTATATGTCGCCCCGCAGTGATGGAAGCAACGTATGAAAATAAAATTGCCGCTGCTCCCCTGACATCTTTTTTTTTTTGTGTGTGTTATACACAAAGCAGGTGTGTGTGTGTGTACGTCTGGACGGTGTTTGCTTCCCGAGCTGAGAGGAGGTATCCACACTGAGGCTGCATGCGTGGGCTATTTTATTATTATTTTCAGGATGTGTCTCTCACTAAACAATTGAAAAACTTTTGGGAGCTGACATCTTTTTTTTGGTGCACTCTAGTTTCCTTTCATTGTATCTCTTTCTAATGACGGTAGTTGTGCAGTAACCCCGCGTGTCAGAAATAATAGCTACATGTTTTCACCCGCCTGCTGCAGTTTCTAAACCGATGAACACTGGAGATGGATGGATTTTCTCATTTCTATCTTTTAAAAAAAAAAAAAAAAAATGTATGCCATGCTAGTCTGTCGGCCCAGACTAAACTCATCTCATTCTCAACAACTATTGGATGGAGTTTCATGGTCCCCAGAGGCATATTCCGGATAATTTTTTTGGGGGTTGGGGGTCATTTTGTAGTTTTGAGTGAAACACTTTTTCAACAACTGTGTGATGGATTACCATGAAACTTGCGAACAAAAGTTCCATAATGCGAGCAAATCAACAGTCATCCATAAAAGAATGCGCCGCAAAATAAAGGTGTGCAGACCTGCCGCTGCGTCAACGTCTCCTGGCTCTCAATCGCTCAGCTTTTCTTTTGTCCCTTTTCAAATACCAAAAGTGTTTGAGACAAAAAAAAAAATGGGCGGGGCCTCCCTCCACGTGATTCATCAGACTCTCCTGAAAAGTGGAACCGACACGATGACTCTTCATCTACTGAATAAACAGCTATGATAGATGCGTCGGCTTAGCCCCCCCCCCCCCAAAAAAAAAAAGAAGGCAACTATATTTAGCTTTTTCTCTCTTTTAAACACGCCCCCTTTCTCCAGCACACTTCAGCAACCTTTTCCCCAACTCCTCTTGAAATGTCCTCTTCAGATCTCTCCGTGAGCTGCGACAATTAAGAGGAGCCGTTGTTTAAACCGTTTTTTTTTTTTTTTTGTTCATACCTGATGTACTGTAGTTTTATTGTCTGGCAGCCAGTCAGGCAGACGGGAGCAGGAGACAGACAAAGAGAGAGACAAAGGAGGCAGGCAGACAGGGAAACAGCTAGGTTTTTTTTTTTCATGCTTTTGATTGAAAGGAAGCAGTAGTCTTGGCATTAGCTTAACATCGCGGTGAGTGGGCTTGACAGGCTCCAGTTTCCCCCTCTGTGTTTCCACCGTGCAAAGCCTGGGAGCCGCAGGTAGGCACACGCCCACCCGTCTGGACCCGACTCACAGTAACACAACACCTGCGAGGGTTCGAGCGCAAAGCCACATGCCAGGATCGCGTCACGCGGCCTCTCCCCTTCAGTCTCTTCACACTCCGTCCTTCATTATCGCTCAGACTGAGAACAATGGGGTCAGAGCTGAGGCTCTCGCCACCTTCCGTCTGGCTCCCTTTTTTTTTTATTTTCCCTTCCTCCGTGCCGATGCTCGTCAGGAAGTCATAAATGCAGATCTTTAGATGTGGCCCGAGTGGGGTAACGGAAGCGATTAGAGGGGTCGCGAGGTTCAAGATGAAAGCCAGAGGAATTGAGTTCTTTAGCAGAAGCCTTGTGTGTGTGTGTGTGTGTGTGTGTGTGTGTGTGTGTGTGTGTGTGTGTGTGTGTGTGTGTGTGTGTGTGTGTGCTTGATTCTTATAAACTCTTCTCTGTTCTGCCAGAGAGAGAGAGGCTGAAATAAAAAGACAAATTCTATAAAAAAAAAAAAAAAAATACAAACTAATCAGGATTTGTAAGCGTGAAACGGGAGGCTGTTAAAGCTTTTATCACTTGAGAGGAACAACACTTAGTAAGTTATGGTGTGAAAAAGAAAAAAAAAATTTGATAAGAAAAAATATTTGAATATTCCACCTTCCAGATTGCTGCAAGTTTGCAGCAATTATGCAGAGTTATGGTGAACTGCAAAGAGGTTTCTCCTCCGGTTAATTGCTCTTTTGCACTGTGGAAATTACTCTAGTTCTGATGATTCATTTCCAACTGATTATGATTTTGTTTACTCTTGACCATACATATTTCTTTTTTTTTTAGCGTTATCGGGTGAAATTCTTAACCGTGTGAGCCAACCTGGTTTTAAAACGCTGCAGAATTCACAAAACCTATTCAATCGAGGAAGTATAAGTCCGCTAAGGAAAGAACGTATATAAGAAGTGGGCGTGGTCACCGGGATGTCACCCATTGGTCGGCCCGGTCCGCCTCGTCGGTATCAGAAGCAGAGGGGGCGTGGCAAAGTGTCGGTATTAGACGAACGAGAAAGAGAACAGGCTGGATCTTAGAGACTCCAAATGGAGCCCTTTCATTTGTCGGAAAGCTAACCTGGTTTTGGCCTGACCTGGTCCACCTCAGCTCAGCTCAGCTATGAGACCCCCACAGGGGAAATCTACAGGCATGATGTATAGCCCTAGCCGCCGCATTAATGCAACATTTCCATTAGAAAAATTGCACGACAAGGCTGATATAAGAAGTTAGCGATCACAAAGACGCTGTGACACAGCATGGAAAATGACTTATCGGAGAACCGTCATCGCCGCTTTGCTGAAAATTGGTGATGGGAGACAGAGACAGAGACGAAGACAGAGAGAGAGAGAGACGGAGACAGAGAGAGAGACTGAGAGAGAGAGCGAGAGAGAGAGAGAGAGAGCGAGAGAGAGAGAGAGAGAGCGAGAGAGAGAGAGAGAGAGAGAGAGAGCGAGACAGACAGAGAGACAGACAGAGACAGAGAGAGAGAGAGAGACACAGACCGAGACAGAGACACAGATCGAGACCGAGACAGAGACACAGACACAGACAGAGACACAGACAGCGACAGAGACACAGACAGCGACAGAGACACAGACAGAGACAGAGACACAGACAGAGAGACAGACACAGACAGAGACAAAGACACAGACAGAGACACAGACAGAGACACAGACAGAGACAGAGACACAGACAGAGACACAGACAGAGACAGAGACACAGACAGAGACAGAGCCGAGCGGGTTAGACGCAGAGAGGGATCTTGTAACTTGTAAAAGTCTTCAGGTGACACTAAAAATAAATTTCAACAGCGATGCCAATTATGTTCTACACATTCTAACACTTATGAAATCCTAAGGAGGTGATTTGGATGTAATCTCACTCTGTTCTCCGCCGGCACGTGATATTCTGGGAGTCTCTGAAGCGTAACCGCTGTTCTTTGAAACTCTACACCGTAATGACTGCGTTAATTGCTGCGCACATGAGAAACACATGAGTCTCAAACAGCTTGGTCGGTCTCGTTTTCACATCCTAGCTGTCCTGCGTGTATTATATATATATACATATATATATATATATATATATATATATATATATATATATGTATATATATATCTGTCCTCCTTCATTTCATTCGCTCTCTCTGAAGGACCTCCCTTAAGGAGAAAAACGACATCTTAGTCGTCGCACGCTGTTACATTTGCAATTAGCATGTGTACTTCTTCTTCTTCTTTTTTTTTTATATATATATATACGTTCATGCTTCCCAACCAGCCAGGCGGTTAAAGCGCTGTGGGCACTTGCATTACCGTTACATCACTTACAGTAGGCAGCAACAGGAGGAACATCGGGAGGATTGTGTTTCTCTTCCCTATGCTGATCACACAACATCTTTTTACTCCATTCACTTTTATCCCGGGGCTGTCTCTTACACGGCTGCATAAATGAACCGGCGGTGCTGCGGAGCTGCTCCACCGTATTGATTTTGTGGTCTCATTATAAAGAATGCGCCTCTCTTGTGGCAACGCAGAGCTCATTATGTAAACCTGGCATTCTGTGTTTGTCAACTCACGGTGCAAGTCATGCAAATGACTTCTTTGACATTTTGAAAAAAAAAGAAAAAAAAAAGAGGAAAAGTTGCGTCCTATTTTTAACTTTATGTCGCAGTGTCGATAGTAACCTGAGTGCTGTGTGCAGAGCACCCATAAACACATCTTGAGTTAAATGAGGTTAACTAATAATCCAGCCCAATGTACGTACAACCCTAAAGGGATTTTGTTTGCAGGCTCGTAGTTAAAATGTTCATGCATAATTAGCCTACGCTGCTAAGTAGGATTTGTAGTCGATGCATTCAGCATCTTGCATATTTGATTATTTATGGCTGTTGCTTGCACGATTGTACAGCACACATTGCTCTGCTTTCAACGGACTTTTGGGGAATTTATTTTTGCAACCTTTAAAATGTATTTGTGGCCTTTTAGTTAGGAAGAGCTGGTTTGGAGGAAGGATTTCAACCCGTCCGTTTTGACTTCACCGGATGAGGACTCGCCTCGTAGCTACCAACGTGTCCCTGTTGCCATGAGAAGTGTCTTACGGCCAGCGAGCGACAGACGTGCTAGTGTGGGTGTAGTGACACAACTGGTCTAATTGCACTGATTGGCTTGGCTCTAATCAGGTTTATAGACTGAGACATTGGTTTCCTGAGGGATTGCATGCTTATATCACTTCTGTTGTGTGCCTTTTTGAAGGACTGGTTTCTCCCCCCCCCCTCGAAATCTCTGCCTTCTACTTACCCCTGATTTCCGCATCTCTCCTGCCGCAGTGGGATTTACTGGCAGCCTTCAAAAGTCTTTCCCCGCGTTGATCGCCGTGCTTCTCGTATTGCATCTCATGTTGTGACATAAGCGTAATGGTAACGACAATCACCGCTCCGCTGCGGACCGCCAGCGTCTGTTTGCAGTAGGCCGCGCCGCACCGTGTAATACATTTTCTTTTCGTACATTTTGGGTATTTGTTTGCACATTTAGCGGGGGGGGGGGGGGCGTCTCGATGATCTGCCGTTCCCGAGCTTCTCTCATCTCACTCATTAGTTCAGAGCTGGATGCGAGCCGCATCGCTCCTACAATATGGTCGGTGGAGATAACGACATTCAGACACATTCACTCCGGTACGTTGGCAGCAGCAGCACAACAGCTACTGTGGCACAATGCGTTGTCAGTCAGCGGCCGTGGCCTCGCGCCGCGGCGGGGATTGAATGTCCCGGTTTTTATCGGAGATGATTCATAATGCTATTGGATATGATGCGCTAACAGAAAACAAGATGCTCTGTTATCGGTATCGCAACATCAAGAGCCAACGCGGCACGTAATTGCGTTTAGCTTGTTCCGTCCTCCGTTATGAATAAATACATTTCCTGTCACAGAGGGGAAAATGGGGAGTTTTATTCCATTTCTAAAGATGTATGTGGCGTTCAGGTGCAGGGAGGGCAGGGAGTGCATGGAGGGCAGGGCCAGCGGAGAGCAGGCAGAGAAAGAGAAAACAGTAATGAACAGAGAAGTGAATAAGGAACAGACAATGAGAGACAGAGAGAGAGAGAGAGAGAGAGAGAGAGAGAGAGAGAGAGACTAAGATGGTGTGCTCCGCTCTCCCCTGACCCTTGGACAGCACATTACCTTGATGGAGATTAGCATCATGCTCGGTCAGATCCGATAGGCCCGTCGCTGTGGAACGGAAGGCCAGCTAGCCAGTTATCAGCGGGGACACAGACTCAATCACTTAGCATAATGGAACCTGCATCAAATGAGCTGGGAGCTCAACAACAACAGCAACAAAAAAGAAAAGAAATGCCATTAACAGAGCTGAAATGATTTTTTCTTTGATGGCGATTCCTCTGGCAAATGAAATCATGCGACAGTTACGGACTTTATGACCGAAACAGATGTGATATTATGTGTTATTTATGAGGTAACGTGGCATTTTTAATGGCTTTTTACTTCTTTTTTTTTTTTGGGGTCACAAGGACGTATAACTGCTGTCTCCAACATGCTGTTACGCCGCTGATGGTGCAGTAACGGAAATGCTCGCAAAGCTCGCTGAGCTGCAGCAGCAGAGAGGATGGCATTAGGCATACAATGAGGCACAGATAGAGATTGTATCACACCTTGTAAAACTCTGAAGCACACCTATTATGAGGAGGCAGGAGGCTGCGAGATGTGAAAACTGCACCAGATGGATACGACGACAGAAAAACCATCACACCTCGTGTTTCGGTCCCTGCAGGCCACCCGCTTATATCCTTGTGTCTGCTCTTTCCAGATTTGCTGCGAGGAGAAGAGAAAAGAACACAACAAATAACATCTGCATCACTGAGTGCTGAAGCACAAGCAAAAAAAACAAACTGTACAGCATGTATATATATATATATATATATATATATATATTTATAGAAATGCTTTTGACATTGGAAAGTAAATTCTTTGAGGCATTTAGACTCCTTTGCCAGATGTCTTAAAAAATGTTTTTGGAGTCGTACCGCAGCGCAAGGTTAAACACAGGCGCTATTTTATCATCACGGTCTCTCTGCCTCTGTCCAAGAACCAGAGGTCACGTCGGTTACAGATACTCGATGCATATGATTTGCATGCCTTCGTGCATACATGCGCGTGTGTGTTGATTATAAGCTTCACGGCTGCTGAGACAGAAGTCCTGCGAGGATTACAAAAAAAATAAAATAAAAAAAAATCCATTTCTTTCCTCCAAAATCTCCTTGAGCCTGTTATATCCATAGTAGAAAACATTTAGTGAGCCGCCGTTTAATATTGACTTTGAGACTTTTTCTCATTTACAGTCCGGGTCTGTGGAGGAAAAAGGGTTTGTATCCATCAGTAACTCTTGTGCCAGACAGCTATTGTTTTATTGATTGCGCATCCTCTTTTATTTGTGGGAAAACGACCCCAGGAACACAGTGTCCCTCAGCTGCTTCTCTCACACTCCTCTAAATACCCAATCTAATTTCTGCTAGGACTCAAAGTACTTGCGCATGAATTGCTGCGAGTCTATCAAGCTTTCTCTTCTTGCCATTTCTTTTTTTCTTTTTTTCTAGAAACGACATCAAAAATCATTTTAGGGCTCATGCATTTTGGATTTGGAAATACTTAACCAGAGACCCGCAGAAATGGATTTCTCTGTTATGCTTCTCCCAGCTGATGGCTTAGCCGATGTTTGCTGAGGACGAGGGCCCGAGGAGGATGCGCTTAACCCCTCGCAGTCTGCTCCGCCGCCGCGTTTAGTTCCTCCTGCGCCGGACACACGTATTCTAAACCATACCGTAGTATGTTTCCAACCCCGGGCAGCCTAATTTAAAGCGTTATTTGACTCGGCAACCTCGCAGGCTGGGAGTCCCGGGTCTGTATCGTGACTGAGCACAGCGTGGCGTGGCGCGGCGTCGCCTGAAGGGGCCCCGCGGTCGGCCTCCGTAAAGTGAGTTTCCAAGTAGGATGTGCATTACGCCGTGTGACAGTTTCAACACCCCCGTCGCTGCTCCACGGGGCGCTGAGCTTCAGTCATTCCACCATCTCTCTCTCTCTCTCTCTCTCTCACTGTGTGGAGTTAATGTGGCATTTAGCTCAGTGACATTCTGCCATTTTCTTTCTATCTTTCTTTTTTTTTTTTTACTGCTGCGTCTTCTCTGCTGCACCTCAGGGGAAACACTGAGTCTCAGTTTGCGTCCTCCAGCTCCCACCTGCTCTTTTGACCCGGGGGGGGGGGGGGGGGGTCAAACCTCAACACCATGGCGTATATTGGCCTTCGCGCAGAACGAACCAGCTCCTCTACGGATTGACAAAAGTGTGGCCTCACGTTACGACGTACGTGACGCGGAAAGGGATAAGCAGGGCGATGTCAAACAATAAGAGAGGCAGGCGGAGGACTGTGTCGTCAGACCAAAGAGATAATTGGATCAAAGGGAGAGACGGAGAAGGCCATGTGCTACCAAGCATGTCCTTATCAGCAGCAATTTTCCTTGCTTTGCCCACACAGCTCTGTATCAGCTGCGTCCAGATTGATTAAAGTTGCCCCGCTTGTATCATCGGGAGCGATGATTGACAGGCCTGGGAGAGGTTCTGATATTTAAATGCGTAACCTCATTCTTTTTTTTTTTGGTGGGTGGGGGGGGGGGGGGTTGCTTAAGCACCAGCTGTGTGTGTGTGATGTGAGTTGAATGTGTGTCACAGAGTGGGAGCTCTTGGTTTGATTCACAGATGCTTTTTTTTTTTCCCAGACAAAAGCAAAAGAGCACTTTTTCCTCCTTTGCTTCCAGATCTGTTTTCATTAAGTCTTTAATTAAGTAGTGAGGGGAATGTGCAGAGCTCAAACGGCCATGTGGGCCTGGTAGAGCAAACAGGCTACAGCCATGCTAGTTTATGTGAGGTTGGAGCTAAATGCTAACGTCAGCCTTGCCTCACAATGGCAATGCTAGCATGCCGATGTTTGACGTAAATGGAAAGTTAAGGGATTGCAAATCATCCTGAGGGGAGCCTGTCTGTACCAAGTTTCATGGCAACCCAACATTTCACCAAAAACCAGAAACGTCAACCTCGTTTTGTTGCTATTGGAGTTTAACCAAAAGCCAGTAGGGTTCATCCTCTTAGGACCACGAATCTCACAAGATTCTATGGCGTTTTTATCAAAAACTTGTTGAGATGTTTCGGTCTTGATGCAACGACTGAATGACAACATCGTATCCAACAATATTCTGTTGTTATAAATGCATTCAACCTCCCTTTATTATTCATTTGAATACGTTGAGAAACACTGCGGGACATATTTTTTTTTGTCTGGCACTGAACCTTTTTAGCTGTTAGAGGTTTTCCCAGAGTCATTTGGAGAGCCGCCCCAGCAGCCTAACAAGTTCTTGACCTACTCTTTTTAAAAACAATGTAGCGAGTCGTAGGTAGTTATCTCCTCGGATGGTTTTTTGCCGGTGGCTTGGGTTGGTGTGATGTCAGTTTACTTTGGATCATTCTCTGACAGAGAACACCCATCAACCTCCCCTCCTCTTCCCGTCTCCGCTTGGCTATCTTTTCCTTTTCTTTGCTCCCCCCCCCCCCCTCTCTTCACTTCTCCCATCCTTCCTGTCCTTTCCTTTCCTCTTCTTGTACACTTTCATTTCACTTTGTCCTTATTTCTAAATCTATGGTAATTCACTACAAAGAGTGTCCTCCACACATCCCCAGAAAGGATATCCGTTGCTTTGCGATAGATAATTGTTTTTAATGATTAAGAAGTACAGAGGCATGTCCAGGCCTAATGGCTTTTAGATCACAGAGGCAGAGTTATAAAGATAGCAGCTTATCTCCAGTCACTGAATCTCTTTGTTTGGTTGCAGTTCTTCCAAGTTGGCGCTTTGCCTCTGTTCTCTCGCCGCTCTTCTGTCCCTCGTTCCCTCTTCGTCTTTTTGAGTCGTCTTTGGCCCGCTTCCAGAATCAATCCGTCACCTCTTTAAAGAGAGACTTTCTTGCAATTTGGGCTTCTGTTTCAACGAGGGCCTAAAGCGACAGGGTGCCTTATTCATGTCCACTTCATTGTCTTTTAATAATCAAACCATGATGGATTGCGCCCATACAGATATGCATTTGAAAGCGACATCTAAGGGACTAAAAAATGGGGGAGGAAAAAGGAAAAAAACACCAGCATGCTTCTTTTTTTTAGACTTTTACGTAATAGCTTTAGGACTACTTGTTGGAGCGAGTATCTGAGTGTGTGTGTGTGTGTGTGTGTGTGTGTGTGTGTGTGTGTGTGTGTGTCTGTATATTGGATGCTAGTTTGGCTCTTGTTTTTAAAAAAAAGACAGACAGGTCCCACCCTCTCCATTCCCTCCTCTTATCACGGCCTCCTGGGTTCAGGCAGACAGCTCCTCCTGTCTTTTCTCTCTGATTTATCAGGCCAGGGTTGACAAGTGTAAACACCTGCCAGAGGATCTTCCCCATTCGGGAGCCCTAGGTGGTTGGATGTGTTCCATTTTTTTTTTTTTTTAATCCCATATGGTGGATCAAATGCATTATTCTCAGCCGGTTGTCCTTCTAAACATATTTTTCGTCCAGCCTGCACGTGAACAGGTGCTACTATGGATGATTTCCTGAATCTCTTTGGTTTAGCAATTTGGCATTCATGTGGCGGAGTTGTAAAAGCGCACGCTTTTTTAGCGTGGTCTGGCGTCGCGGATGTTGTGTTCACAGCGCGATTTGTCGCACAGCAGAAACTCCTGAAGTGGCTGGAAGTTCCCCCGCTGTTATTCATCCACCTGTAAAATCACATTCGGCTTTTATTCAGTTCCAGCAATCATGAAAAGCAACTGCACGCGTCTCTCTCTCTCTCTCTCTCTCTCTCTCTCTCTCAGATATGCTTTTCACTGCTCATCTCAGGCTCATCTCTGGTTCACTTTGTGGTTTTCGATTTTTTTACATCCACCCATTCGCAATGCAGATGACTTGAATTACTCGCAGGGTTACAAAAATGACTTTCCGGAAACGACATTTTAATCGTCCACAGAAGATGTTGTTGTGTTGTGTTGACGGTGGTGTCTGTGGCTCATCATGAGTAACAAAGACAAATATGTTCCCTCCTAGTTTGGTCAACAGACAACACTTTTATTACTGCACAAAATTCCTGAACGGATGCAAAAACACAAACGCTCTTTCTGGCAAATTCCAACAAAAGATACAAATAGCACCGCCTCCCCCACATGTGGTGACCGGCCACAGTTACAGACGCGTAGCGGCGCGTTTGCCAGTAAGCTACCCTTTCGCTTTGGCATTCCTGTCGTCCGTAAAACCCTTCAGCACCAATCTGTGGACATTAACCAGACTGCCAAATATAAACACAAGCAGGCTGCGCTCTCATCAAAGCTGTCAGACAGCATTCATAAGAAGCTGCTACTACCTTCGTATTGAACACTTCCTCCAGACGTGATCAAAAAACCCCGAGCGCGGAAAGACAAAAATCTGTTTCGCTCTCGGTAACGACAATGACGCTAAAAAAAAAAAGTGGAGAGAAAGTCGTCGAGACGCGACACAATGTCTGAAGACAGAACGTACCGCCGCCGGTGTGTGTCTGTGTGTGTGTGTGTGTGTGTCCTCACCCGACAGGTCAACTATTCCATGCAGCTGCGCTATGTAAAGCCACTTATAGAGATAGCGGCTATTCAGAATATGTGGCAAGGACTCAAGTACACTGATTGACGCGAAGCCAGCAGCGAGGAACACACAAATAAACACAAACACAAAAGAAGTCCTCCGAGTTTTAAGTCTGCTTCAATACAGCGTGGTGCTCATTAAAAAGAGACGAGGGTAGGCTTTAAGGGCGTGGCTACCGATACAACTTTAATTAACCTTTAAACCATTTATAGGTGACCTTTTGGTCGCCTATAAACGTCTTATTCAATGTTTGGTTGGACCAAGCTCCACCCTCTCCTCCTCCTCCTCCTCCCCCCCTCTGGTTGCAAGAAACCAAGATGGCGACGGGCAAAAACCATACGCAACTTATATACAGTCTGTGATCGGATCTGACACCAATGGACATCATTTAAACGACCATTTAAAAGCATAAAACCTTTACCTGATCTTACACCACTATGGTTAAGGTTTGGTTAGGTTTATGTACAAAAGACGACTTGGTTAGGAAAGAGCAGCTGTCTCCCGTAACTTTGTGACTTACGATACTTCCTCCTTTCCCTCCTGACAGACGAGGACTTTTGTCACTTGAGCGTAAACACATGTTGTTTTTGGAGGCGTCTGCTTAAACAACTGATGCAGCGGCTTTTTCTCCCGAGGACGGTTCCCTAAACGCATTCAGAAGCATCGGCCCGTCGTCAACAGGTCTGCTCTGATGTAACTAAATGGCAGTCTCTCACTTCATTGCGCACTCTGATGGCTTGCACTGCAGGGGGGTGGGGTGGGGGGGGTGGGGGGCCTTCAGGAAATGAATGGCTGGGACCTTCTTAAGATTAACCAGCTGTGTGCGAGTGTGCATGTTGGGGAAAACTCTGAAACCCAGTGTGTCTGAAACCCTGTTTTTCTATTTGCTGGCCGCACTTAACAAGACAAACTGAACGTCAGTAACGTTTCCTTCCTTTCCCCTCACCCGAAGGTCGCCGCGGCCGACCTTTAACAAAAGTGTGTTATCGTGCGTATGTGTGTGTTTAAGCTCCCGGTAGCCACAGCGAACATGTTGATGCCACAGCAGTAATGACATCATTAGGACCTGATAATGTGTTTATTGTTCAAACTAATGCAGTTTGGGGGGGGGGGGGGGGCGATTGCCCCCGTGGGGCTGCTCCGTCGATGAAGAGAAAGTGGCTTTTATGTGTTTTTGTCATGTTTTCCGGGTCTGAGCTGTGTGTGAATTTTACTTCTTGCAAGGAAGATGACTGAGGTGTGTGTGTGTGTGTGTGTGTGTGTGCAGTTATTCATAAGTTGGCGTGGGTATGTAGAGGGATCCTGGGGGGTCCTTGTGTTTTTATTACCTGCTGGTGGCCTCCTGCCAGCATCCAGCTTGATTAACTCACCCCTTTCTACTTCACACACACACACACACACACACACACACACACAACCAGCTACTTTATCACTGAGAGTGTTTGGGAGGTGTAAGGGAATAGCAGCTAAGGTTCTCAAAATGTTATCTATTAAAAGCCTGAGGAGGAGGCACAGGGCTCCGTGTTACTCGTTATGTCTTCTCTTTGGTTTGCTTTTTCAAGGAGAGCTTTTACAAGAGAGGAAATCCACACACCACATCCACCTGCGCAAGTGTGTGTGTGTGTGTGTGTGTGAGTGTTTTTTTTTTTGTGTGTTAGCGGATCAGTTATAGTAAAGTTTGAGCACATGTCTCAGCTTTGATTCCTGCATGCCGATGTTCTCAGTTTGTGTGCGCGTTTTTAAACATACGGTCTACACGGCGCCGTGTATAAAAAGTAGCATTTTTTTTTAGATCGGGATTCAACACACACAGTCACACACGAGGGAGCAATTTGCTCTTCCACAAAAAAAAAAAAAAAAAAAAAAAAAGGAGCGTAATTCGGTAAAGACTGCTTCTCGCTTCCCTCCCGTTACCCGTGTGTGGCAGCTGGAACAGCGGAAGGGCCCACTGGAAGGCTTCAGAGTTTCACTTAAGTCATTTTGCGCTCAATTTGCTTCGTGTATCGCAGGAGGCAGTGTGAGATGGTTCGGCTAACAGTTCTTAGCATTCTACTACGCCCCATTGATAAAGACGGAGGAGCGCAATCGATTCCCTCGAGGTTCATTGCAACGATGCAGCGCCCCCGTAGTTGTTTTTCACATTCTGACATAAGCAAAGTCATATCTGGAAAATATAATTACAGAATGATTAGACTCATGGCACAGATCACATGTTGTTTGACTTGCTGCAACCTCCATCCGTCATTCGCCGTGGTCGCTCCCTCGAGGGCTAAACCTCTCCGCCTCGTGCCACTTCCTGCTCATCAATCAGTCAATTACTGAAGGGACTTCCGGGGGGGGGGGGGGGGGGGGTCAAGATCGAGGAGATGAACACATTTCGGTCCCTCGGCAGAGAGTTTTTTTTTTTTAGCACAGAAGTACAGAAGGAAGAAAAAAGACATTTTTGTTGCTCGGTCAACCTTCGCCGTGTGATAAAGGTTGAGGGTGAGGGAAAATCCATTTGAGTATTTTTTTTTATTTTTTTCCCCTCTTTCTCTCATAAAATATAGAGTGCAATGCAAGACATAAAACAGTGTAAGGATAGGAGGCCAAGGAGCGAGGAAGGAGGGAGTAGAGCGGAGCGGCTTGTGAGATCAAGGTCGTTTCCAGGCTTTAGTATTGGTATTCTCCTCAGTGTTAAAGTGATTCTCCCAGTGAATAGTGTTTTCATTCCTCTCCTGAATGAGATTCACAGGAGCATGGAGAGAGAGAGAGAGAGAGAGAGAGAGAGGGAGACACGACAAAGAAAAGAGAAAGTAATTCCCTCTCTCTCTTTCTCCCTCCTTCCTCCCCCCCCCCCCCCCCCCGTGCGTTCCCCCCCTCCGTCATACAATGGCGAATGAAAATACAGCGTGGGATAAACAACTTTTATCAGACTGAAGCAAATGAAATCGACTATTTTATTCAATTCTTCATCCTCGAAGCATCCCTCGCTCTATCTACCCGGCAACATCTCACCCCTGCAAGCTTCAACTGGGGGGGGGGAGAAAAAAAAAGAAGTGCTTTATGCAAATTAAATGCTTTATTCTTGATTAGATTACAGACGCAATAATTGTCTCGGATGATTTATGGGTGTAATTTGTTGCCTCAAACCGCAGTAGGAAAAGCTCCGTTGCCATGGTTTGTGAGATGGAGACATTAGATCGACACGATGTAGGGCACCTGCTATAAAACCCACCTCCGTTGGCTCATATACATTACATTAGCAAATTAAGCTTGTTGAGCACAGTTTTAAAGGTAAATAATCAATCACATCCAGGTGGGTTCCCCCCCCCCCCTCCAGGCAGCATCACGCTTATTGAGTGAGAACAGAGAGTCAACAGTTGGCGTTAAAGGTAGAGAGCCAGCGCAATGAGGAATGAGATAAAGAGGAAAGAAAAGAAAGTACGAGCCCGCTAGTCGATCTTAAAGCACAGCTGTGGTAAAGTGGAGAGTTTAAGAAGCCGTACTGATGCAGGAGGAGGAGGAGGAGGAGGAGTTGGGATTGCTACCCCTCTTCTAGGAGACTGACAAGTGGGGAAATTAGGCACTTGCCTCGCCACCCCGCTCCATCTCCAGGTACCGCTGCTACTTTGCAGGAGGGTTAATCTCAACAAGAGCTTCTCCCACTTCACTAAGAGAGAGAGAGAGAGGGAGAGAGAGAGAGAGAGGCACAGAGATCTCCTCTGCACTGACATCGATCTATGACGCATATTACCACCCTAATCCAATTAATTCGGTTTCGCTTGCAACTCGCCTCGCTCGAGTCATCGAAAATGCATATATAAATATATCTCTGACAGATTGCAACGGGCCGTGCAAAATGCAAAGACAGCTAATTCAGGTGGACTTGAATTTGTGTGGCTAACTCCTTTCTTTACTCCACCCCCCCCCCCCCCCCCCCCCCCCGGCTTCAGCGTTTCTTTGTTTCACACAAAGAATGCAGGAACCGCGGAGGGAAAGTAATTGAGGAGGCATTCAGGTGAAAACAGATTTGTTTGACAAACTTTGTTTTCTTTTTCTTTTTCTTCCTGCCTTCCCCCCCTCATCCCTCTCCATCTCCTCCATCTCCTCCTTCTCCTCCCTTGTCCACCGCTTCTGTCTCTTTTCGTGCAGGCTGAGGTAGATCTGTAGCAGAGGACCAGCAGCAGCAGCAGCAGCAGCAGCAGCAGCGGCGGCAGCGGCGGCAGCGGCGGCGGCGGCAGCAGCGTTGGTGCGACCATGAGGTCAGAGGCCTTGTTGCTCTACTTCACGCTACTGCACATAGCCGGGGCGGGCTTCCCCGAGGACAGCGAGCCTATCAGCATCTCACACGGCAACTGTAAGTTCATCTGTCTCCCTTCACTTCTCATGCACTGTCCCCTGCTCTCATTTTCAAAGTCCTGCCTCGCTCTCTCCCAGCACTCTTTTCCCTCTTCCCCCCCTTTTGTCTCTTCCGCTTGCAAATCCCCCTCCTCGGTATCTCTCTCACTTTGCTCTATCCTTTCGCTCCTCCACATCCCTCTCAACCCTCGCTTCCTCTGCCACCCCCCCCCCCCCCCCCCGCCTCCCCGCTTGCACTGAATGCACTTTTTGGTGGCACGGAGTGTAAATTGGCGCCCAAGGATAGGCCCTCCACACACACACACACACACACACACTGAAATGAAGGACTTAAAGCAGCATTTGAAACGGAGCCCACCCGACATCAAAGGATAATCCGCTATTTTTCTGTCGGGCTCCTAATGCTGTGTGTGATAGCGTAGACGCTGTTTTGCAGGCTGTAAAAGATAGAGCCATTGTTTCCCTCTGTTTCTCCGTGTGTCCTGCCCCGTCCTGTACCCTCTCCGGGACTGTCGCTGCTGGCCAGGAGACCCGCTCCGCTCTCAGAGCGTTTGTTCAAAACCGAGAGCTTTCATCCAAAGCCACCAACAATAGAGCGATTGCACGGTACAGCGCAGCGCAGTTCCAGCCTACAATTTACGGTCAGAGGAGAAGCTCCGCCAACAGTTGCGGTGACGTTTTTTTTTTTTTTTCTCTCAAGCTAAAAACACACGGATTGACATTTGACCCTAAAAAGCCATGAGAGGCTTGGCAAAGTGTTCTTACTGTACTACAGTTGCTGCAGTTATAAATGCTACACACGCAGGGCCTTTCATTTCTGTCCTCTCCTTGCAGACACGAAGCAGTACCCGGCGTTCGTAGGCCACAAACCCGGCAGGAACAACACGCAGCGGCACAAACTGGACATCCAGCTCATCATGATCATGAACAGGACGCTATACATCGCCGCCAGGTGGGTGACCGGAGCTCCGTTTTTCTCCACAGCGAGGAGGAGATGGCAGAGAGAGACGTCAATTCAAGAAGACATTCTAAGTAGAGTTTGACTGCTTTTCTTTATGGAATGAGCGTCTCTACAAGCCACCGTAGATTACGATTAATTAAACTGAGCGAGTGCGGGTCCACCAGGATTATTAAATCCGTCATCGCATCCTCTCATATTACAGCTGCTGATTGAAGTTGCAGCTATGAACGATTCTTATCAATTGTTGCCAGTTGAGGATTGTGATCCTGTTCTGACTCGACGATGGCTGAGGGCTGCAGTTGAGCTATCGAACTCAACTCGCTGTGCTGTTTTCTTTTTTAAATATTTCTGGGATCAGGAGGGACTCATTCGGAGCAAAATGCTGAGACTTTGAAGCACTTTGCGGTTTCTTTCATTACCTCTTTTGTTGTTTTCTATTTTGGGCTTGCAGTCTGCCAGAAACCCCCTTTTACCTCGTATGACGTCCCTGCAGACTTGTGGCCTGTTTTTGTGAAACACCCAGACAGACGCACAAACAAACACACACACACACACACACACACACACACACACACACACACACACACACACACACATGCACTTGTATGGATGGAAACTACAGATTAATTAAACACTAATTTCAAAGAAAAGACTTTGGACTTGATATGATCCACATTTAGGATGCAGACAGCCTTACTGCACCTTCTGTGTTGTCGATAAACAGCGACGGCTATAATACAGACGTTTTGGACATTATTTGTTGGCAGCAGAGGTGCCCTTACAAATCAACTCCAACAAAAACTCTTTGTTTTACTGCCAGGCTGCTTCCCCCCCCCCCTTGTTTGTCACCTGCCTTTATCGCCTCATGTCTATCCGTCAATATGTGTGTTTTCCACCGGCTCTTCTTTAATTTCGTGTGACTCATCTCTCAGAGATAATGTAGCTCAATTATACCACCCGGAGACACGGGGAGAACCGATATTGATTCTGTCTCCTCTCTTGTCATTTGTTATTTTTGTTAATGTTCACGGCAAAGTGAGCGACTCTGCAAAGACAGTCGGCTTCACGTCCAAAGCATCAACAGGCAGGTCCGCCTCGGATGCGCTTCCTGAATGTGTCTGCAGTGTGACGTTGCGGCGGCACTGAAGCGCTCTTAATAAAATGGATCCTTCTCTGTTTGTTCTGCGCCGGCCGCGGCTAATTGAGTGGCAGGCTTGATTGGATACTGTTAAAAGCCACAATAGGGGTCTTTCTTTGTTTTCCTCCCAAGCATGTCAAATTAAGTGGCTGAGGGAGGCCGCTGCTTTAAGTGGCAGAGCTTTTTTTGACGTATCTGTGGTCATTAAGAGGAGGTGTGTGGAGAGTGGCGAAGGCAACGGAGCGAACGAGTGAGCCTCTGTGGGTGTGTGTGTGTGTGTGTGTGTGTGTGTGTGTGTGTGTGTGTGTGTGTGGTGGGGCGCCAGAGACTTTGGTCTGCCTGTCGCCCACCTGCTCCACATGGGGTGTCAGGGGCCTGAGGGGTATGGGAGGGAAATGAGACAGAGGGTTTATTGGAGGGGTGTGTTTGCGACTGTTTGTAAGTGCGAGTGCGTGTGTGTGTGTGTGTGTGTGAGAGAGAGGGTGTGCGTTGCCCGCTTTAGTATGCCGACCAGTTGTCGCTTGGATTTAGAAGTCACTTCTTGAGTGTGATATGCGTGCATGCGGAGGTGCTTTGGGGATGGGCGAACACGTGTCGGTGTGCGCCTGTCGCCGCGGATACTACGGCGCGTGCTCGTGCGTTTGTGTGTGTGTGCACGTGCGAGGTCACCTGGTGCGCCCGCTCTCACTCGCGCATACTCGCTCAAACCAGACGGGAATGCTGACCGCATGGCCCGAGGTATGCGCCCCCCCCCCCCCCCCCTCCGGAGCGACTGGAACGGCTGCCCCCGGATCAGACCGAGCCGAACGACCGCCATTGATCCTGACGCAGAGAGAGAGAGAGAGAGAGAGACGTTGGAGTCAATAACGTGGACGCACAAACGACAGCCAGCGCACACAGAGATCCATCGTCACTAACAGGATATCGATGGAGACATGTACAAGTTGAATGACAAAGCAGTTTAAGGCAAACAGAGGAGACAATCAGCACTTCAGAAATCAATGTGAGAGCGGGCCAACAGTCGACCCTGGCAAGTCTCAAGCTACGAAACAACCGACAATGCTGCAGGCAGAGAAAAAAAAACAAAAAAAAAAACAGGCGACATCAATAGTTGCTTTTATGACTGTTGTCCAATCAAATGACTTGTTTATTCTGGGGCCAGCATCTCACAGCTTTGCCATCATGCCTCTAGACCAGTGAGCCTCAGTTCTTGGTGCGTGGCAGCTTGCAGATGGCCACTGTGAACGCGGTCCAAAGCTCAACACTGTTTCAGCCTGTTTTCTGAATGGCTGCTCAGTGTATTAAGTCCCTTCTGGCTCCTGTTTGGGTTCGCTGGCAATCAAATCACAAGAGTTTTAAGCTGTGAGATGCATACAAACATAGCAACTGATGAAATTGTAAATAGACAAAAGTGGCTTAATCCACAGAGGGAAAGAGGCAAAGTCTTTGGCAAGGGAGGAACCCGGCAACAGATGCAGCGATTGATAATTCATCCTCGGCGTTTTGAGCCGTGAATGTAATGTATTGATTTGGTGGAATCAGACGCTCTCTTTCGCGGCGCTGCGTTCCGCCATTTGTATATGCGGGCAGCCATTGCAGAGAACGGCCCCTGTTGATGAGGTCGTGGCTTGTTCAATATCTGTAAAATATCATTAGCCCATTTTGACTCACACACATTGAGCGTCGATTATGAATTCAGCGCACGGCTAGTTTTTTTTTTCCGTCCCTTTTAATATTCTGAATCTCATTCCATGACTCAGTTTCCATCAGGTGCTTTATCCAGAGGAACAGCACAGCCCGATCAGACATCAGACAGACGTCTTTTCATATGCAGGCGATCAAAAAAAAAAAAAAGAAAAAAAAAAGCCCCTCTTGTTTGTTCAGTTTTAACAAGACGAGGCGTTGGATTCTTTCACTTTTCATCAAATATCTCCGCTCTTAAGAAGACGGATGCATAACAGAAGCGCTCTCCGCACAAGACGCGGTCGCACACAGAGAACACGCTCGTGAAGCCGCGCTAAGAGGGGTTTTGTTTGTGAAGTCATAGATGAACCAGAGATTCAGCTCAGTCGGCTCATGTTCAGCTGCTGTTTCATACTTTTTTTCTTTTTTTTTCTTTTTTTTTTTTTTATGGTGGCAATCAGCTGCACATTATGTCCACGACGAACTGAGACATGATGTGTATTAAAGTGCGGCCGATGAAAACATAAAAAAAAATCCGCGCACGAGCTCGGGTGCTTTATGCGGGTCTCTGCCGTCACGCGTGTTCGGAGGTGTTCAGCAGCAGAGTCACGTTCGGTAAAAGCAATAAACTGTTTTTTGATGCAGTGAGAGATGGACGCAGGAGGATCCCGGCCCCGGCGGTCCATATTTCACGGTCAGGATACACTATATTGGGCATTCAGGGGGAATTCATCAAAGTGCAATGGGGGGGGATTTATCATTCTGATCTCTGAAAACATGTATCTCTGTGTGAGTGTGCGGGCGTGTAGGCGTTGCCACAGCAAGCCGTGACTTTTGAGTTTTAAGATTTTTCTTTTTTTTTAGAGTTTTGAATATCGACCGAAGAGGCCAACGCTCCAAAAGTGGGTCATGTTTCTGTAGTTTTGATTCGCTAACTGATTTCTATCAGTTAGGGTAGACATTGTACCAAAGTAAGATTAGGTAAAGATTGGTGGGGGAGTCGAGCAGTCAGGACAGGTTGTAAACAAGTTCCCATCGGATCATCTCCACCACTTTATTTGAAGGTGGAGCCGGAGGTGAGCGCACCTGAAATATTGGTAATACTCGCTCATTTCCCTAAAAAAAAAAACTATACGGCAAAGTATGATAGACTCGATGAAAACCAAAGGTTGTATGGAACTAGAATTTCCCTTTAAGCACACGAGGAGAAGAGACACTCCGTACGTAATTGCGCATGTGTGTGTGTGTGTGTGTGTGTGTGTGTGTGTGAATGTGTTACTGTATAGCCTGCCCTAGCGAGCATGCCCCAGGTCTCTCCACATGCGGAGCATAGTCGCCATTCTCGGCCCTCAGTCGGCTTTCACCATGGTAACGCCGACTGCACTCTGTTTACACCCCTCTATGAGGCTGGGAAGCATGGGAACCAGAGATAGAATGTGTGTGTGTGTGTGTGTGTGTGTGTGTGTGTGTGTGTGTGTGTGTGTGTGTGTGTGTGTGTTGGGAGGGGAGGTGGGGGGCGGGGGGGGGGTTAGACAGTGTGAGAGTGGAGGGACCCAAAATTTGTGGCCGCACTCACACAGAGACACAAACATCCACACAAAGACGCGCAAACACACACACACACACACACACACACACACACACACACACCCACACACACACGGGCTCAGAAATCCAGATTACCTTCCCTCCGTCGAGTCCTCCGGAACAGTCGTGCCTCTGTGGCCACGGCTCTTCCCTGTCGGGTCTCTTTAGGTCTCGCAGCGGAGGCCACTGGAGTCTCCATTATTGTAGCAGGCACCAAATCCTGTTAAAACCCACTAATGACCGGGATTACACGGTCGCCTCCTCTCCCTGCGCTCGCAGCACCGGCGACATCCAGCCACGTCCGCACTCTGAGACAAAAGCTCGCCGCTCCAGCGGACGCAATCACCTGAACTACAAGTCAGAAAAAAAGTATACAGAGGCTGGAAATAGTAATTCAGGTTCTTCAATTAGCAGTGATTGTAAGGGCAGGAAGTAGAGTTTACATGTTGTTGTCTGTGTATTAACAGGACATTATGGTAAAATGTTAGGAAGATTGATTAAGGGCATGTTCTCTCAGTTGGTGTGCACATAATTCATTCATTAGCACAATTTGTGTTATTAAGTTAACTGGATAGCATGAATGGCTAATTCCCGTACTTTCTCGCCTGGAGATGTGGTGGAACATGGTTTGAGAAATTCAAATCGATAAATGTAAAATACGCCGCATCTTTTATGCAGATGGTAATGCGTGCCTGCCTAACTGCGCCTAAGTGTGCGAGCTGAAAACATGCACCTCACCCCACTGACCCAGACACACACACACACACACACACACACACACACACAAAAACACACATCTACTTGGATACACACACACACACAGCCACAAAAAGGAGATGCGGAGAGAATGTAGAAAACCCATAATGAGAACCTCAACCTTCGAAAAGAACAACCTGCCTCAGCTCGGGGGGGGGGGGGGGTGAACTCTGGCTTGTTGTATTTCATGCCACCGCATCAGTGAGGGCCCCTCGGTGCCCTCGGCCCATTCAGAACCCCCCCCCCCCACACACACACACACACACACACACATAGCCTGAAGGTGCCTGCTGGCTTCCCCGGTCCCCCAACCCACACCCCCCCCCCTTCTCCATCCACTTTGTGAAGAGGATTTGAACCAGGAGAAAGCCAAAAACAATGCACAATGGACCCTCCTCATACCGCCCGTGATCCGGTTATGTAGAGAGAGGAATATGGTGGAGAGGAGGGCGGACGTTCAGGCATTTAGCGTGCGGGAAAAGAGGGGCGGTGCATCGGCCATAAAGGTGCGGGCTGCATGCTAATCGCGTTCCTTCTCTTTTTTTTTTTTTCCCCCTCACAAGATAGTTTGACAAAGGCCCCAGCAGACGGACCGGGCCGGGCCGGCCGTCGCCGCGGAAAGAAATGCGCCGTTATGAAAACGACATTCTTCCAACACAAAGGCCCGGTTGTTCTCGTGGACCACGCATGGCTACATGTCATGTCCGACGGAGACCTTCTATGCCACTCCATCTCGCACTCTCGCCCCGCGCTCAGTTGGGTCCACTGTCTTGCCTCTGACCATTCAGCCCTTTCTCTCCGTCTGGGCTCATCCTTTTACAGTGACTCCACGATTGTGTCCAAGAGGATATTTGCATACCTTCCGCCCCACTCGCACAGTTTTCGTTTTTTTTTGTCGCTGAGTTTCGGGGAAACGCGACGCCCCCAACCGAGGTCCTGGGTTCGTCGCTCGTCAAAGGCTTCTGTTATTTCGTGTTTTTTTTTTTCCCCCAGAATCTCACGGTGTTTTTTTTTTTTTTTCCCTTTTCTGTTTTGCGTAAAAACACCGTGCCGTCCTCGGGGCATGTTTGACTCATAGTTTACAGTCGAGAGTGAGGAAATGATAGGAAAGAGAGCGACAGGCAGAAAAAAAAAAAACGTCCCTCGGTGGATTTCGGTAAATGGAGTCACTTGTGGAAAGCGTCCAAGTTTTCAGGCCTGAGCCACGCTAGATACATTCTGACTGGACATGCCGAGATATTAACAAATACAGGCTTTATTTATGATGTAGTGTGGATGGCTTTAAGATACAGACAAGAGCTTTCTAATCATTCCTGATCATTCTGATGGACCCGGTCTGACGAAAGAGGGGGTTAAAGTAATGGCGAAGAGGAAAAGAATAAATGACCTGGCACTTACAATTACTGCTGCTCACAGAAATGCAGAGCATCGTCTTGATCTGCACTTCCTGAGTTATTACATAACTTTACTCAGAGGCATTTACCTGATCCGAAATGCTTGGGTGAGTCCAAAAAAACGTCTCAAACGAAGTGGAAGAACACGACTACAACGTTTTTTCAGTCTCATAAATAATTTTACAAGTGAGATGTAAATGTGTAACATCTGTAATGTAAATTTGATTCCACTCCTCTAGGAAACAATAAAGAGTAGAAGCACCTATTTTCATATTCACACCGAGCTGCTCGGAAGCAGTGCGGTTTGCGTGTTAGAGTTAGGTTGGATCAGTACCCCCCAACAGGACGGCAGCTTTCACTCAGACCAGTTGTTTAGTCTGAACTATTCTCAGCTGGCAACTGTCTTGAAATCTGACCTCGGCCGTAGGCTGCTAGGTCAGTAGGAGGCCTGTCTTCTAAAGAGAAAAACTCACAGCAAACTCACATCATCTCCAGCATGTTTGGTTATTCTTTGTCACGTCCTTTTGGAACAAGTTGTCGTTCAACACGCAACTCTGTAAACGTGCTTTATACTTTCTCTCTCCAAAGGTTTGGAAAGTTTTAGCAATTCATCCGGCACAAATATCAGGCTGGCGGT
>NW_027176711.1:0-10000 GCF_023349555.1 Cebidichthys violaceus
AAAAACAAAACAAAAAAAGTCACTTTGTTCCACAAGTGTTGCATTAAATTCTGTAAGCAGGCCCGGGTGGAAACGAGGCTTACAAGAGCTTTCGGCCTGCGCCTGTCACAGGAGACGTCCCGTGGAGCCGGAGCGCATTCGGTGTTTCTTTTCACGCCATTCCTCCTCCTAACTCGAACCATTCCACCTCGGCTGCCGGCTACCAGAGAACACAGGTCGTTAGCGGCGCTCTACACGCCGCGCGGACTGATGGAGGGCCCACAAAAAAATAATACACTCCTCATGCATACGCAGCCCCACACACACACACACACACACACACCACACACACACACACACACACACATGGCAGAGTGATAGTAATTGAAATCCTAAGTGTTGGATATCCAGGAGTGAAGGCAGGAAGAACGTCTTAAAACTCTGCTCTCCTGAGCATCCTAAAAGCTCTTTTATTGTGTGTTTGTCTTTGTATGCACGTGTGTGTACGGATGAAAAACATGCATATATATATATATATATATAAATTTTTTTTTTTTCTCCCTGCACCATGTGTTCTGGCATTGTAATGTGCACATGACAACATTTGGTTGTAAAAATATGTACCAGAAGGGCTTAGTGTTGTTTGAGGGCTGAAGAGAATGTTTCCCCGAGGATCATGGGATCGGAGGAGGAGGAGGAGGAGGAGGAGGCTGGCAGGGGCGGCGGGATTACAGAGAACACTACGCAGACCTCCTTCCCGGAGTGTAAATCATCAGAAAACAAAATGATGAAGCGACATTTTGCATGTTATGAACCCGCAGCTTATGGCTGCAGGCTTAAGGAAACGGCCCGGAATGTTTCCCTGCATAATGCCCGTTAAAAACTGTGATATGGTCCTCCAGAATAACCGCAGCGCGGTTCGTATCAATACCCAATTTTCACAAACAAACGGGCAGGCACATGAGGACATAGGCGCCACGCTGCACTTTTCACAGATTTCACACTCTTACGAACCCAGCCGGCTGCAGCCAATCGCAGCGCAGAGGGTCTCGCAGGGGAGCCCAGCCAATTAGAGAGAACCGGTAATGCGGCCCATATGAGCAGGGGCTTCTGGGTAGTCCCCACAGGTGTCGCGTTGATTATGATCTGACACTCTTGTCGGCTGCTAACCAGAAGCACGCATGTCACAGAGGAGGGAGCTCGACATCAAACTCCTGATGCATTTAGAGCTACGCCTGCCTTTTTTTTTTTTTTAATGACGTCTGATCATAAAGACGGTAGATCACTGGGATCACGCGAGGCTTAGAAACAAAACAGCAGCGCGGTAAACAGAGTGCATCTGTTGTGCATCTTCCCTCTTGTTGTGACACATCATAAGACGGTAAAAGTCACGAACACATGAGCCAGGATCAAGATATACAAAAAGGCTTCACGTTTCTTAGAATGAAGCATGGTTAACCAAAGGGTTAAAGCATCTCATTCTACCCCACTGTTGATGTCACTCTGGGGGATCTGATTGTAAAGACACGTTGAGACGTCCGACTCGCTCTCATGATGTCTCCCGTTCATCTCCCTCTGCTGTATTTAATTAAACGCGCCGTCGGTTCGCTTCTTCCTGCGCCGTTTCTCCCTGTTTACATCCTGCGTCTGTAAACATGGAGGAGGAAAACAAATGTCTGCTATCATTTCCATGCAGCCGCAGTGATAACACTCATTGCTCTGGAGTTTATTTGCAGGAATATGAATTGTTTTTTTGGTTCCTCCCCCCCCCTCACATGGGTTTTCGACATGAGCTTTCCATTATACACAAAACAAAATAATATGTTCCTACCCGGTGGTTTTTTTTGCCACACATGAGACATAATGAGTTTGTGTCTAGATGTAGCTTTTCTATTCGTTCCCACACTGTGTAAGAAGCAGTCTGACCTCAATCTTCGCTTTATTTCGATACATTCACAGCACACCGTGACCTTTTCATGAACAGACTGAATGCTTTTTTTGTTTTTACTTTTTAAAAATATGGACCACAAATACATGTCAGACTCATATTCAGCAACCGAATGTTTTTAGCCCTGCATCATCAAGTCGCCATGCCAACAAAACATCAACAAGTATTTTAACGGAGGGAGCCAAAATACAGACAGATACTGTACACACAGGCATGGCCTCAAAGGAACAGCTCGGCAATTTTGGAGAACACGATGACTTGCTTACTCGCCGAGCGCTAGATGCAAAGACCGATGCCTCTCTGTCTGTAAATATAAGGCTACCGCCCGTTAGCCTAGCGTAGCATATAGACTGGAAACAGCAGTAAACAAGCACCTCTGAAGCTCGCTATTTAAGACGTCACGGTGTTTGTTTAATGCGTAAAAGTGTATTTACGCGTTTGTATCTCCACTCACGTACAACTAAAAGGCACGACTGTAAACCGAAGCAACGTATCGTCACAGAACAGTTTGTATCATCTCTTATCTTTTATCACAGGTTTCATGAAGTTCATCCAAGCTTGAGATGACGTAACGGGGATGTTTTGTGCGCTGGCTTGTGTTGCCGCATCGTGTCTCTATCTTCAGCTGGACGACTACTGCTGGACTTCTCAGAATCGGTAGAAGGAAGAGGTAAAGGTTATGTTCTGCTGTCAAGCACGATGAAGATTTGTCTACACAGAGATTCAGGAACATTATCAGACAGTTCCATCTTACTGAGTTATACGTGAGCAGTATTTTTACACACACACATAAACACGATTACTCTCCCCCCCCCCCCCCCTGTGCTTCTCTGGTATGTTTGGACATGAAAGTGCCATCGCTTACACTGTGTTCCATGCAAAACCAGTAAAGATGTTATCCAGTGGCTGGCCTTCCCAAACACACAGATGACAAAACAGTAACCTGTTGCATTGCAACCTGGGTTATTTTCAGAATGGAAAAAAATATCTTTTTTAAAAGTCTTTTAACACGGACCATATGACGCCAAGTGGGTGTGAGCGTCTGTCGTCTGTTTTTCTGGATCACGTGCGCATGTACATCGTCTAAGACCGTGAAAGTATCGCCAGAATATTCGGTGACTAGTTTGTGCTGTTTTACCTCAACGGCAGCCCTTAAAGATCCATCTAGACAACTCCGCCATACGTTTGAAAATGGCCCTTATCTGTAACCAAGGCCACATGATGCCACATGGGGGAGGTGCATTCATACTGCCTGGTGGTTTCATCTGAGGGAGGTTTGTTAGAGTCGTCTATCCGCGACATGACAGTCAGACCCTCTGGCTGCGGTCGAAATCAAACACCCCCATCTTATCTCCACTTAGAGACCCCCCCCCCCTTCCCTTCACTTTGATCCCGTTTGATGTAAAGGGAAAGTCAAACGGGACGTTGAGGTAAATACGAGGATGAAGGGACTGTTTGCTCCACTGAGAGTAAATCTACTGAATGGGTGAATAAGTGTTGCCAATTTAAACGTGGTACATCTATTTACCCTGCGTGGTGGTGAGACAGTCCCACAGAAACAAAGACACTAGAATAACTCCACACCTGATACCACCCACTCACTAGACATCACTCTGTTTTTGACCTTCAGTTTAATTCCTGGACTGTAAAGGTTAATGTCTGACGATCTACAGCATGACATTTTATTTTGTTACTCTATACACCACAGAATAATGGTGCTGCTGCAGGCCATGCAAATGCAATATTTGAACATCTTACAGTATTTGCACTGAGAATGCAAAAAGATTGATAACCTTTAATCTTTACATTGTAATGGATCTACTTTTGAATGCTTGTAAAAGCCTGTGTGTTGTTGAAAGTCATCGTGGGGAAGTATTAATCACGGACTAAATTTAAACTACAGTAGATGATTCACTCTCTTTATATAAAACAAACATCCCAACAGCCCTCAGGAGAACATGATCAACGTGCATCACTGCCGCTAACTGAGTCTATTGATGTTTAGTGGGATCAGTCATCTAGTTAATCACCGACTGCATTTAAAGCAGATGATCTATCTTAAAGCGCCGCTCCGGTGATTTAGTTTCCAGTTTCCATAAAGTTGATTCAAATGTTGGGATGGAGATCCTGAGTTTTAGTACCCAGCTTAGGCTAGAGTCCCAAAACCCCTGGATCCAACATTTCCCATAATTCATTTCTATTCCCATACCGGGTGTGACGTCACTGTCCATAGCATTACGTCTTGCACAAATGATTTGTGTCGTAACGTAGGCTTTTTAAAAAAATACCCAGGTAAGACAACCTTTCTGACTTTCATCACAGCTATTGTTTCAGACGTTAGGAAGCTCCCCAGAGCCACAGAAAGACTTTATAAAAAAGGGTTTCACAGGCGGAGTAAGGCTCCTGTTGATGAGCAAACTGAAGTTCAATCACATCCCCGTTTAAAAGAGTTTAATGTGAGCCCTTTAGAAGTAACTGGAGCTGCATGGAGTATTATAAATGGAGGATATCTAAGTTAAATAGTATCCAGGGGAGTGGGGGAGTCACTTTGGACAGGATAAGTCTACAGTCGGTACACTCTCTGATTAACTGGTATGTGAAATAATACAGAGATGAAACTATTCTTCACTTTTATTGGTGAACCACAGGGTTTCCTTCAAGGACCTCTGATGAGTCCCCAGTCTCCACTCTGACAGTCAGCAGTGCAGCAGAAGGGATGAAACTCATCCACCAGATGCGGCGGGGAACACACTCCGCCGGCAGCTTCATCCACGCTAGACGCATCCAACGGCCGTGACAGGGTCATCAACACACCGAGTAGAACCCATGGTTCAGTCAGACCAGGACTCGGGCATTAGACTGTAACCGAACGCAGGTGGGGCTTCAGCGACACATGTGCATGCGACAGCAAGATAAACACACGTTTTAAACACTGAAAGGAGGGAGCTGAGCTCACAGGCCGCAGAGGGTGAGGTGGCATTTTAAGCACACACCTACCTTTGCTTCGACCCCACATCTGAAAGCAATTCTGTGTGTGTGTGTGTGTGTGTGGTGGGAGGCCTGCCGGATTTCGGGGGCGACCCCCCCCCCCCTCACCAGGATGGCGGAGGAGAGCGGGGAGGAATGGAGGCTGGTTGGTGTTGGGTAGAGGTAGGTAAGCGTTTTGGGAAACGTGGAGGGAACGGCAATTAAAATCCCCTTTTCTCCGTCCTTTTGATGGAATTCCCAGCGGAGTCGACTCAAAGCGGGATTAATCACCAGTCCCTCATCCCCCTGAAACTTCCATCCCTCACTCCCTCTTTTTTTTCCCCCCCCTCCTTCTTCCCCCTCTCTTTCTTTCTTTCTTTCTTTTTTTCTTTCTTTCTTCACAAGTGTGTGTCATTTCCTCATTAATATCCTGGGAAAGGAAATCGAGGGCCCGGGCAAGGCAATGTAAACTTTTCTCTCCCTTCTCTGCCCTGAGCTCCGAATAAATCCAACAAATGTTTAGTCGAGTTGAGTTCTCTCTCCGCTCGCTCGAGTAAAGCAACCCGGAGACTATCGCTAGATCTGTCCTTAACAGACTTTCGTAGCGCAGCTCGTGGCGTCATCTCAAACCTGACAGTGATTTGTGTTTGAGGGTGTGTGTGTGTGTGTGTGTGTGTGTGTGTGTGTGTGTGATAATGACTTGTGTGCTCGCACACGGGCACGGGGCCCAACCCTCTTGACTCTTTGCCTCAAAGCCGAACGGCCTCGTTATCAATGAAAGTCATGCATTGTATTACAACCCGTAATTTAGTTTACATTGTGCTTGGGAAAGCAGTAAATTACACGGGGCTCTGCTCGAAATGAATAGCCGACCGCTCCACGGTCGAGACGAATGTCTTTACTTTTGCTTCTCCAGGCAGAATTTTACCCCGAAACATATAATTTTGTCCCAAACTACCGACCTTTTAAAAGCAACGTACAGGGAAATCTAATAAGCCACTTTCAAGAGGGGGTTTCGTCAGATGAACGCTCGTTATTTAGATTTTCTCCGCACTTTTTTTCCGGATAACGGCTCTATTTTCTGCTGAGTTCGCACTCATTGCTCTCCCCCCCCCCCTCTAAAACAAACATCTCAACAACCCTCAGGAAAAACACTGTTTGGATGTGCAAGCATTCCATCACTTCCATTAGCACAGACCTCTCTTGATGTCTGGCGGTATCAGTCATCTAGAAGAGACTCGGTTGTTGCTTTAGTCTCTTAATGACTTGCACATTGAGAAATGATCACTTTCATTCCGGGAACAGCAAATGTTTAATTCTGGAGATATTCATCCATTCATCAATGTAGGTGTAAACTCATATAACATGGCACGCTGTGGCCAGCAGAGGTTTACATAAAACATTAGAGTTGTCCAGTTGTGTGTGAATCATTTTGGGATTATCGTCTTGTGGGACGTGAGATTCAAAGCCACCCAATAAACACAAGCCCTTCCTTCCTGTGACCTCTTGTTAAAAGGGGTGAAAGCCAAGTGTGTGACTGTGTCGTCCCCCCCCCCCCCCCCCCTCCACTCTGGTGTTACTTTGATTGTTGAAGAGAGCTCATTCAATCATCTTCTGCTTTTAAATCAATGAATGAGAGGAGCTCTGACGGTGAGGGAAATCAGAAGAGGAGAAGCTAGAAATGAAGGTTAGTCGGGTAACAAACAGCAGAAATTCATCCATGATGAATGTCTATCTTATCTGTTTGATGTGTGTTGTTGGCTGCTAGGACATTCAAATACAGCAAAGACATAATTTGTGAATGAAACAAATCATTGAAAGAGATCTAATAAGCAGAATCAGCATTTCTTTTATCCAGAAAGTCTGTTCTGTCCTCAGAGGTTGAATCATTTTTACTTTGGACACTCCAAACGTTGTTCCACAAGATCTGAGAGCTGCAGTTACATTTGAGCTGGGGATTCGTGGTCTCCTGAGGATGAACCCGAATGATTTTGACGCTCCTTCAATCACTCTCAAGTCAGAACTGTTCAAAACATCACAAAATCTAACGGACGGGTTCTCGTAACATTAAGAGAACTTGTAATTTTCCCCTGATTCCTGCCTCTTTTTGGTCATCGTGTGATCATTCCTATAGCACCTTAAGCTGTTATAAGAGAGTTCCCTCCTCCTCCTTCTCCTCCTCCTCCTCCTCCTCCTCCTGCTGAATCAAAGTGTGACCGTGACTCACAGTTTGAAAAAAGAAAGCCTGTAGATGCTGTCAATCTTCCAGCGCTGGCTTCTGTTTAAATCTCCCTTAACCCTCCAGTCGTGAGAGCTCACTGCCTCACCCGCCGCCTAACTTGTCTCTCATTTACTTTCTCAACTGTGCTCTTTATCCTCCTCATCCTCCCATCCATCCCTTCATCCATCCCCCCAGACGCTTGAAATCCTCTCTTCCTCATTCTTTCCCTCTGTATTTTTTCATCTTTATTTTTGCTTTATCTGATCACTGCAATCCCTCTTCCCTTGATCCCCTCCTCCTCCTCCTCCTCCTCCTTCTCACTCTTTCCATCCCTCCGTCCACGTTTCCAATCCTACCTTATAGCCTTTCTACTTCTCGCATTAGATCCAATTCATCTCCTAGTTCCATCCCCAGGATGTCCCGCCCCATCTGGTCTCACTGTTTCTTTTTTCATCCATGCATCCATCTTCTCTATCAAGTCATTTATTCACAAAGCTTTGCCAACAAAGCTGCTTTGGGAAAATTGTTTTACAGACGAAACAAATTAAACATTTTCATTCCTTCAAATCTCGCCGTCCGTCCGTTCATCCATCCACGTCTCCTCATTGTTTCACACAAAATATTTCCCCGCCTCAACGGGTGCAGGTGCTTTCCATTACGTCCACACATACAATACACACACACACACACACACACACACACACACACACACACACACACACACACACACACACACACACACACACACACACACACACACACACAAACTTTGAAGTACAGGGCTTCATCAGATCCAAACCGCAGGAAGGGAGATGGCGGATCAGAGATAAGCCAGCAGTGTGGAGCCGTGCATGTTTACTTGTGTGTGTGTGTGTGTGTGTGTGTGTGTGTGTGTGTCCTGCCATGGGAGCTTGACTCCTGGTGAGTTGGTTTGCCCCGTTACCAGCAGGCCGGTGGCTTTGATGTTGTGACTTCAGTGTTTTCGGGCTCGCTGGAGTAAAAAACGGTGGAAATGGCAGTAGAGCTAGATTTATTTCATTAGAGCTCAGTGAGTCTCATATATCCCCCGGCAGAAAAATGAATTTTAGGAGGTCCAACAACCCAGATAGAATGTAAACCTCGTGTGATTTGATTGATGCGTTCGGTGAAAGAGGCACCAATTGTGGCTCCAATCAAACCCTAAATCCTGCAGATATTAGTTTCTCTGGTGGCGGGAGATCCTTTTTGCCCTCACAGACTTTTTCGATGTCCTGTGAGATTGGATGATTACACCAAAAATAGGCTATGATATTTAACAATGTCGCAACCTCCAATCTCAGAGGAACGTGGACGTGGAAGCGGAGCTGTTTTTAAGGCTTTTGGGACACGTCCAAGTCTCGAGTCCTTAAGGTTAATAGTGTTTTTACAAAGATAATAATACTCTGTGCATGTTGTTATTTTACCGTCTACCTTCTTAGGGATTAGGGATTCAAATCTAGTCAAGATAAACGTACTAAATATAGCAGCAGAACCACCGTCTGGTGTTAGCACTGTCAGCCGTCGCCATGTTGAGAGCCGTGTGGAGACAATCATAGACGCTCATAATTTGGGAATTTAGCCACACACAGTTATCGGGATTATGAGCGTCTTCGGAGAGTTGGTGATAACTGAAGAAAATGTATAAAAGGTGTCCGCTCAAACTCATATACTTTGGGTTGCATTGACAGTTGTGTCATGAAAGATGAACTAATGAAGCTCCCCCACATGTCATTTTGGGCGTACATTCTTCCCTTTCCTCTCTCTTGATCGCCTTTTGTTAGATTTGGATGGAAGTGGCAGACCTGTGGCTCAGGTCTGGCGTAGCAACAACCGCCCCTGGCACCGCCCCCCGGGTTCTCTTCCACACGGGCGGATGGTCACCGAGGAACAAGGGTCAGACGTCAAACGCACACGCCCGGGAGCTGCCCGGGTCAAGTGTGTGATCTCACAGCGTTGACCGTAGGAGCGGCTCCTCTGGAGCAGCTGAGGGTTCAGCGTTTTTTGCTGTAGAGCAATGAGTGTTATTGTTTTATTAGAGAAGAGAAGGGCATATTAAATAATGATGATGATGATGGACTATGTTATCGTTTTACAATAACTGGTGCATTTAGAAACTCAAACTTGTACCTGAAGCACAGTACAGAGTAAATGTACTTCCACCTCTGGCTCTGAAGTATTATCATAGAAATAACAAGTGCTTGACAGAAGAAGAAAACACACACACACACACACACACACACACACACACACACACACACACACACACATGCGTTGAGGCACGGACGTCTCACCAGGTTGAGAAGCTTCATGTTTGTAATCATATCTTCGTAAATGGAGCAGATAGCATCGCGGGCAAAGAGCTGGGGGTGGAAATGAGACGCTGATAGGGTAATAGCATTACCATGGATCCTGTAGCACACACACACACACACACACACACACACACACACACACACACACACACACACACACACACACACCTACACACACACACCTACACACACCTGTGATGGTATTCCCTCGTGGATCATGTAACATGCTGTAAATTAGCCGGTCATCCATGCTGGCAGTTGAACGGGGCAGTCAACTCAAATTTGCGTCAAAGTGTTTCACAAGTGCCCAGTTTCATTAAAGTTTTCTCTGCAGAAAAAAACTTTTTTTTTCTCTTTATTGAAATATTTGTTCTGAAAGTGATCTAAAGTCTAAAAATAAAACGTACATTGTGAAACGCGTTTTTACCCGCGAGCATTGTTTTTCCACGATGGAATTTGAACCATGCACACTTATTGTTGTATAATAACTTATTTAAATGTATCAAACTAAATGGTTTTGTGATGCCTTCATAATATAAGGACCTAATTGTAGCT
>NW_027176711.1:15000-30618 GCF_023349555.1 Cebidichthys violaceus
CGGTCACTAGCCCGGTCCTGCAACCACAGAATGATGCTAATCAATAGCATTTGCGTATTTAGAGAGTTACGTACTGAGAGAACGATGACGGGATAATGGGAAGGAAGAGAGATATAAAAGGAGAATGTGCCGATGAGAGGCGGAAATGACGGGCAAGAGAAAGAAAGGAAGGAAGAGAGACTGAAAGCAGAGTGAATAAGATGGAGGGTTGACAAAGACACCCGAGGGATGGCAACAGAAAGAGTGAGGAGAGAAAGAAGTGGAGGGAAAGAGTGGCGGTAGTTATGTGGTGCGAGAAGTTCAGCTTCAGCCAACTCTGCTCAATGTGTCATTTTGAGAAGCGCTCTCTGCATGTTTTTTTGGGGGGGGGGTTTTTTTCCGCTTTAATTTACAAAAAAATACAGTGGAGACTCCGGGAGAGAACGCTCGGGATGGGACTGTGAATCAAAAAGGTCCGGAGCAGAATTTTATACCCTGAACCTCAAAAAGTTAACAAGACGCAGCGTATCCCCAAACACTCATACGTGGTTTTCTGCTTAAGGAAAAAAGATTGTTTTCAATATTTGTTTGCCCAAACTGTCGTTGCTTTTTAGAGACGGGACTTTTCCAATTGGCCACTTATTTTCTTGTCTCCTAACCTCATGGAAGGAATTGTTAGTCACTATTTAATTTTATCCATTTTTCGCCAATTTGCAAATCTTGTTTTGCGACATTTGAAATCACCGAAACATATAAAAACGACATGGATACGTTACTGTTTTGTTGAAGTGACAATAGCAAAATTAGAAATGAAATCCAAAGATGTAGGTCCACGTCGAGTCACCGGGAGTCATGTGACTACGCTGGTCCAAAATAAACGTTCCCCTTTAATCAATAGAAGAGGAGTAGCCCTAAAACTGAGCAACAAAAACACAATTTTTTCAGAAATTGATCCATAATATTCAGTAACATTTAGAAAGTCCAGAGAAAGTCTAGAGTTACGATTAATTCACATGTGAATGGAGCCATATGCGACGGGAGTCAACAGGAAGTGAGCCGCTATCCTTCTTAATGCGTCCATGTGTGTGTCAGACAAAGAGAGTCACTGATGCACACACATGTTTCTAGGACATTGATTTCCTGGTTAAATGACCTGATGAGTGATGGAAATGCAGACATATCATCATCCATGCAGTGCACCAATAGACACTTGTGAAAACACTGAACCACTGTGAAAGAGAAGAGGGACGAGGGCAACGCAATAAAACTGTTTCCACGTTTGTTTTTGTGCGTGTGGCTCTGTGTCTGCTGTCTCCACAGCGTCTTCACTTTCTTTGTTTTACTGTTTCTTTACAACTTATACACAATATGTATGCTGTGTCTCTTCTTTATTCGTTTAGGGGATATGCAACACAAAGCAACGCCAGATGTTTCCACAAAAACTTCATTTTTTTTTCTGTCCATACAGATTTGGACGTCCTCTCCTGTCTTCTCCTGTCCGCTCTGCTTAAGCTCATTAAATCCTTTTTGACATTTCAACCCGGAGTTGACGACCGTTCGGTTGAGTCACAGGATCAGGATGTGTGAATCCTGTGGCGCCTCGCTGTAGGCGACAGGCTCCCCGTTGCATCGTCGTTACCGACTCTCTTTTTCACAACAGAACCACAGAGATGAACAGCAGCTTTACAGGGACACAGAACCAGGAGCTTCGCATCAATTGAGCGCATGTGGAATTCATTAACAAGCATTGTTGCAATAGGTGTAAACAGGGAGACCTCATCGACTTCATTCACGCTTTGGACAGCGTGGCAACTTTTGCATTTAGACAAATTATCCCAGAAATAAGGCCCCTCTTTGTCTGTGACTTTTTACTAGAGTTTACAATGTGTTGTCTGATTGTAATTACATTTTTTAAAGCCTTATAAATTAAGCCTTGTTAGCTTTTCACAGGCAAGCAAGCCAACTAGCTACAGCTAGCTAACTGTCAAGCTAACAGCCGGTCCAAAACAGTTGTTAAAATACTGTTAGCAGATAACGGTAGCATGATGAAGACATACATATAAATAGAGAGAGAGAGAGAGAGAGAGAGAGAGAGAGAGAAAGAGAGGGAGAGATCATGAAAAGTCAAAAACAAATAATGATAAAATAAAATAAATATTTCTCTACTGATCTGTGCTATACATGTAATTTCTGTATGATTCCAATCATTTCAAGCATTTTTATAATCAAAATCGCTGAATTAGCGCATGTCCTGTTCAAACAGAGAGGAGACACGTGAGGTGAGGCAGTGACCAGCTGTTCCTGGGTTGCGTGTCTTTTGCTGTCTCATTGTTTGTCACCACTGTAATATCTTACACTTTTATTATACGTCCTTTCTTTCCATAGAATAGGTAATGTATGTCACGTCTGTGTAGAACATATTTAGTGTTGCTGATCTGACATTAAACCGCAGTGAAAAAGCACAGAGGAGGCTAACACTACCTCTGCCTCACTGAAGGGGGCGAGCGAGAGCCCACCGGTCGGGTTCATGCTTGTTCTGTCGTTGCTCTTCTTCTACACTTCTCTTCTTCTTCTTCTTCTTCTTCTTCTTCTTCTTCTTCTTCTTCTTCTTCTTCTTATATTTTGCTTTGACCACAAACATTTAGGATTCTATATCCAAGCTTAAAAATGTCTAAAAAAAACAGTGAAATATGACCAAATCAACAGCAGTTCAACATCGGACAGGTAAAGGACAGGGATCCCCCCCCCCCCAGGAGGAGCTGGAGCTTTAGTGGCTGTGAAAAAGAACTGAGCTGCTCTGCTGCAGCCGTCGATCTGACACAAAGCTGATAGTTTCAAAAGCAGCTTTTTCTTCTGTGGAGGGAGAGATCTTCAATGAGCCGAAATAAAAAAAGGAAACGAGATGAAAATCGGAGGATGGAGAGCATATCCAAAAAAAAAGAGGACATGTGAACTCAGAAACAGCTCACACTTTTCTCTGAAGCTGTTTATAATGCATGTTATATTATATATGACACCCTGTCTGTGTGGTTAACAAACAAACGCCTACTTTACAATGTCCCCGAAACAGCTGAGGGCTCTCAAAACCTGCACTCAGATGATCCCTGTGTTTGATTGAAAAGAAAAATGAAACCTGACGCTGCGATAACTGATAACTGATGGTTTTTCTCTCCTCAGCAACTGGCAGCAATGTCCACCGAACAACAAGAACTGAACCGGCTGCGCGGACACCAACACCAACACCAGAAGACCGGCAACTCTCAGGTATGAATATGCCATAACCTGAACATGAGTACATGCTCAGCAGGCATCAGAAGAGTTATTCTTCAGACTTGATGACGTATAAAAGTGGCCCAAAGTTTGGTCTCTGGTGGGGTTTTCAACTGACAGGAAAACTGATGTTTTAATTAGCTCAATTCCCAGAATGAGACACTAAATTACTCAGTTTGTGAACTTTATGAACTTTCCACTGTTCATTATCGACCAAAATGCTGCCGAGAAAAAAACTCTTTTCAAATGTTTTGACATTTGCAGCAAACCCCCCCCCCCCCCCCCCAAATGAATTGAATTAATTCGGAGGAAACTGGTTTAATGAGAAGTGAAAATATTGTATTGCTGTAGCTGCAGACTGAAAACTAGTCCCACAAATTAGTTCATGAAAGTTCCCCCTTTCTACCAGTAGAGGGCAGCAGAGGGGCGCCCACTCTTTAGAGGGTGGACCCGCACTGAACACAGTGTGTGTGGAAACCAGTGGAGTGAACTTTAACAGTGCTCATTACCAAATAATGTGTGAAACTCAAATCCAAGTTTATGTCGAATGTGTGGGAGCGGTCATATAATGTTATCTTCAAATAAAAAATCTTTTGCTTTTTATCAATTCCAACTCAATAAATCCATTTAATCCAAGTGTTGGTTTCAAGTCATCGTGGTGTTTTCCAACACAATAAAAGACACATTACAGTTTAACGAGACACTTCTTCTCTCACACGCTGATTGATCTATCGGCCCCGCATGAATCAATGACGTTTTGACGCGCAGGGACTCCCCCGAGGATGATGAGCTGGAGTATTTGGACGAGATGGCTTCATAAAAGACGTGGCTCACAACCAAACTATATGATCACAAAGTTAAATCGTTAAGATGATGTGGGGGGTGGGGGTGGGGGGGGGGGGATGAGAAGACGACGAGTTGCTAAGAAGTGAGTTTAATAAAAAAGTATTAAAAAAAGGTGTTTGGGAGAGTTTGGAGTTTTATTCGCATGTGTGAGGAAAAGCCTCTCACTCTGAGAGAGAGAGAGAGAGAGAGAGAGAGAGAGAGAGAGAGAGAGAGAGAGAGAGATTTTGGGGGGAACCTAAGTACATATCTGTGTACCTCTCTCACAACCTCCAGGCTCCCAGTCTCACTGCGCCTTTGCTCTCTCAACCCCCCCCCCCCCCTCACCACCACCACCACCACCACCACCACCACTGATTAGGCTACAACTCCTTCTCCAACTCTCACTTTTCTTACTCCCTGGCAGCGGAGGGGATGTTCCCTGGAAGGAGGTTACACCCCGGCTCAACATTTTCACCTTGGAAAGTTTCGGAGTCAGGCTGATAGAGAGAGAGCTTCTTCCCGGAGGAGAAGTTTGTGAATGGGCAGCGTTCCGCGAGGAGACTTTCTTTCTTTTTCTTTTTTTTTGTTGTTACGCATCGAGTTGAGTGACGCGCCGTCAGATGTTTTAAGAACTTTTTGTCTCTGCAAGTGTCACATCCAGGTCCTCGTTCTCTGTCCTTTTCTCTTCAATGGCAAAGGGAGCGCTTTAAGGACATCCTGACTGATCGAGTCTCTTGAGAAAAACTTTGGAGAAGTTCTGCGACAGCGATTGATTTCGGCTCCCATCACTTCTTCTTTTTTTATTCTACCACACATAGTCGAACGACCTCTCTTGACCTTTTTTTTTTTTTTTTTCCCCCCTGGGATCCTTACTTCCACAACGTCAACTTCCCACCCCGCGGATTTTCAATTAACCCCGCTTCTGGAAGTACTTTCAGTGGATATCATGCCTCCGATGGGGCCGGAGAAGCGGGCTCCGTTCCGCCGGCTTTGGGCTCTGGTTTTGGCGCTGCTGGTGTGCGCCGCGTCGGTGACTGGATGCCCGCACAAGTGCAGCTGCTCCGGGTCGCATGTGGACTGCCAGGGTCTCGGTTTGAAGACCGTGCCGAAAGGAATACCGAGGAGTGCCGAGCGCCTGTAAGTGGATTTTCATGACAGTTTTAAGCAAATCTTAATGTCCAGCCTGTCACCAGCTTTCTTAAATACGTTAGCGTGCCCCGTGGCCTTAGGGCGCGCGACTCTTCCGTGGATTCTACACTTAAACAGTGACATGGAAGCGTCCTGTCGCCGACATGACACACTTAACACGCTTAGGACATAGGACTTAGGAGTTATCAGCTAGTTTAAAACATCATTCATTCATGCGTTTTTAAAGTATTTGTCATTCATGAATCAATACTTTTTTTGCCATTTTATTTTGAAGAAGTTGTATCAAAGTTCCATATTGAACTGGAATGACTTCCTTACAAGGCAAACAGTCCGTTTTATTTTCAGATCAATATTCATTCATGTTTTTTATTCTGCATTAAAAGACCCTGTCCTATGATTCAACTTATATCAGAGTAATTTTGACTTTTTCCCTTAAATTAGAAAATGGGACAAACATTTCTACAGAAGTTTATAAAGTGAATTGAGATTTCATTTCAAGCTTTTAGAGGCAGTTATACTTACATACGTATGCAGAACAATGGGTGGCTTTTTTTGGCGGGGGGATTTGTTACAAGTACAGTATACCTCCTGGCTGAAGGAGTACAGCACTGACATCCCTCCGGTTACTGTATGGTGCACATGATACGGCCCTGAACTTCACCAGTGACCCCCAGTGAATGGAGGCAGTTAAGAAAACAGCGCTGAAGCAGCTTCAGAGCGAGCGGTTAAGTCTCCAAACAGGTCAAATCAAAAGGTGAGAAGACGCAGAGAGCTCCTTAAAGCGTTTTAGAATCTTGAGACTTCTTTCACGTGTTCCTTAATTTGGGCCGGACCTCCTGCGGTTTCTGTGAACTCCTAAAACAATGACTTTTCTCCTGAAGAATTACTTTCAGCGTGATTTTTTATTTTTTTTTCTTCCCCCCGAAACCTGGTGACAGTTAGTTTGAAATGATATTCACTCCTAAGGCAGAGACAGACCTCTGACAGCCGCCGCTGCTGCTGCCCTACCTCTAGCCTGATCTTGACACGTATACACCCCCGCAGCCTCACACACACACACACACACACACACACACACACACACACACACACACACATGCATTCACAAACACACACCTATGTGCCGGTAAGGTATGGAAGTGATTACGCACGATAACGACGCAGCCAAAAGCCCCGCAGGGGATCAACAACAGACCTAACGCTGAGACAACAAACACAATCAGCAGGCTGCAGATGTGTGTGTGTGTGTGTGGGGGGAGTGTTTGTTGATGTGTGTATATGTGTGTGTGTGTGTGTGTGTGTGTGTGTGGGGATGTGGGGGTAGCAATGGATATGAACATATGATTAGCATACGTCTGTGCGTTTCTTACTGTTTCTTCGATGTGTGTGTGTGTGTTTGTGTGTGTGTGTGTGTGTGTGTCCGCCTGTTTGTGTTGGCCGGTGTGATTGTGATTGTGTTGCTTGCGTGCGGTAGTGAGTGAGTGTGAACATCGAGGCCCATACCTCTCCCATCCCAGCGGACCGTCGTGACCTCCCAGGACCCCCGTTGGCTTTTCACGCAGCGATCCCCCGAAGACATTTACACCCAAGGAAAATAAATAATTAGAGCGGGCTGTGATGGGGAGGTGGGATAAGGGGGTTCCCCCCCCCCCCCGCCTCTCGTTGGGGTCCCCGGGGTGGAATATTTGGGGTAGCAGCGACCCCCCCCCCCCTCCCTCCCCACCCCCTCCCCTTTTTACTCCAGAAACTATGTGTTTATGTTTCCTTGATTTATCCAGGTCAGTGTTTCAGCTGTGACTTTGGCCAAGAGTTGCTCTTTTCCTCCCTCTTTCTCTGCCCGCCTTCATCTTTCTCTCTCTCTCTTTCTCTCTCTCTCTCTCTCTCTCTCTCTCTCTCTCTCTCTCTCTCTCTCTCTCTCTCTGCGCAGACATATTTTAGGGAGTCTGAGATGGGAAACATTAAAATGGATGAGATTCCAGTTCTAAAGGTTACGGCAGATGGGAAACTTTTCAGGAAAGAGAGATGAGTGTTATTGCGCTGAGCAGGGATTTGGCTTTGACGAACTGGGATGAGGTCCACGCGGACAACAGATTCTAGCAACAAACGGTGCCAAGTTTGTTAAGTTCGGAGTGAAAATGCTCATTAGCGTCGAAGTAAAGGTCCAACAATTCTTGAATATCTCTAGTAGTAATACTGAATATCGACATGATCGACGTTTTTATCCCGTTTCACCTTTTTATTCTCAAAACGCCGCGTATGTGAGGCTGTAGGTAGGAGCCTCAGGGAGAGACGTTGGACCTTTTTTATGTTGTTTCAAAAAAATACATAAACTCATCATTAAAAAAAATGCACTCATGAATGGAAAACAGGGCAAGACGCCGGCGTAATTGTAGCTTTTGAGAGTAAAACTTCACCGTACATTTAAACATTCTAACGGTGATCAAACTTTCCGTGTCTTTTCTGATTTTGTTGTTTGCTTGTGTCTCATGGTGAAGTGCTGGTTCTCTTCAGAGACTCAACGTGTTGCAGAAACGTTCAGTCCCATGAGGACACGTCCATAGAGAGGGCAGCAGTACAGCACTCTGCACCAGTAGTAGTCCCACCACAGCAGAATACAAGACCACAGGACATGTGGCGTTGGACTATAAGGGACATGACTCCCGCCTTATCTTGAGTGGAAAATCTTTTTCAGCTACTACTGCGCCGCTCGCTTTATCGCGATCGCTCCAAGCCACATGTACCGAATAAAATAGTCTCTCTAGACTGTGCGGAGGTTTACTGAAAACAAATGTCGAAAGTCGCTTGTTACGTGAAGAAGAAGAAGAAGAAGAAGAAGAACGCGGATCGAGGGAAAGTCCAAGGCTTCGTGACAGATAGACTTTTAGCAGCGTAGAAAGTCCAAATGGAAAATAGTGGGAAAACATCTCCAGTGTGGTCCTGCTTAACCTGCGGAGTCAGTCCCCGCTTACTCTCTTTATTACACACAGTTACTCTGAATCCAGTTCGTTTTCCACCACCTCCAGAAGTGAAGAGTGAGAGCACCAGTCAGAGCCAGAGTCCACCTGTCATAACTACAGAATGAATCTCTTTTAAAGCCCCCCCCCCCCCCCCCCCCCCCCCCACACCCCCGTTTCCTTCGCTATTGTAAACAGAGCATTTGGAAAGGTTAACGAGAAAAAAAACAGTGGTGGCCTCAACTGTTCACTTAACACACACACACACACACACACACACACACACACACACTCACACACACACACACACACACACACACACACACACGCACGCACTCACAGGCAGCCTCACAGATTACCTCAGGCCAGTCAATTCCGTAATGTCCTCCTTGGGAAGCCACTTGAGACCTCATTTGCATCTAATTTGAGTGGAGGGTTTTGGGGGGAGGCTTAACGGGCTTAACGAGGAATGGATTGGAAAACAGGGACGGCTTTTCTCTCCGGGGTCCAATTCACACCTGCCCAACACGGACCGCATACACACACACCCACACACACACACACACACACACACACACCCTGGGGTGTTGATTTTTGGAGCTGCAAATTCCAAACTGTTGCCCCAACTGCAGTGAGACGAGGGCAAATTGAGGCCTGTGAACTGTAAAGGGCTCCTTCGATCGGTTGAGCTGCGATCAGGACGGTGTTTTCGTGTCGTATGTTTGATCGCATTTGTTTTTCTGTACGTCAAACTGAGTGCTGATGTGCGTGTTTGCAGTTGAGCGAGTTCACTGCTGGAAGCGGCAAGCTGCCTGATCCAACTTAACCAACTAATTCTGAATTTTAACTCCCTATTTTACTTTTCCCTCTCTAACGGCACTTTGAGGAAGTTTTGGCAAGTTTTTGTTTTAACGAGCAACACCTTCTATACTTTCTTAAGCCTCGTCTGGCACAAGACGAAGGTCTTTCTCTTTTATTTCCCTCCTCAGCTCTCCACCCTAACATCAGCTTTGTTTCTCTTTCCAGCGTCTCTCGTTCTTTCTTCCCAACCCTCTACCTTCCTTTCTTCTCCTCCGTGTTAACTTCCTCCATTTCTTATTCCCGCCCTTGCCTCGCTCCACCTTCTCTTCTGCCCCATCTCCCGCTCCCTTGCCTCCTCCCTACCTCTCCTCACCAGTCTCTCTCTCCGACCCCCACCTCCTGCTCCAACACACGCACACACACACACACACACACACACACACACACACACACACACACACACACACACACACACACACATTTCAGTTTGCCAGCAGCATATCTCCAGTGGAGTTTTCACAGCTCCCATTTCCTCTCAGCGTGCCAACCTACCACGGAGCGCACACTGAGATCCTGCCACTGTGTGTGTGTGTGTGTGTGTGTGTGTGTGTGTGTGTTATTGTGTAAGCATCAGTGAGTGTGTGTGTGTGTGTGTGTGTGTGTGTAGAGTGGACACACACACGTTCCAGCCTCTGCTTCTGGCTCTTATCAAAGCTTGGTGTTGATTGGTCGATGGACGCAGTAACAACCACACCCTCAACTATGAAACGGGATTCCATGGTGGGACTGGAATCTTAGTGTGTGTGTGTGTGTGTGTGTGTGTGATTTGTACTTTGGGGCGTACCTGTGCATGAAGCAGACAAGCTAAGCTAATGTGTGCTGACGTAGTTCCCTTCCCCTAAATTCAGAATAACCTGATTGGATCAAGAACAGTCCGGTTTCACTGGAGTTCTGTGGCGTTGGCTTCAGTTTCCGGCCTCCCTCCTTTTCAGCTGTGACCCGAGCGTTCGCCTGAAGTCACTGCAAACAGCTAAAAAGTCCGACAAGTCAGAGATGCGTTGCCATGAATCTCCGCTCGCCACGCTGCGCTGCTCCTTTACCGACTTCTGGGGAAACCACGGAGCTAATTACTAAGTCAGCACACATGCTTCGGGGACTTGAGTCGTTCAGTGAGGACTGTTCTGTACCGTCGGGTTGTGACGGTGATGTAATACATCTGAGGAGCAGCCGAGGGTTATTGCTCTACCAGACGAGTCTAAACTAAGAAGCAAAAGCCACAATGAGCTTGCTGTTCTCGGCCTCTTAATGTCGCGCCTATCATCTGCGGCCATCTCGTGGTCACCATCTTGTGCCCCTTCCGACTGTGTTTGATTCGGTCACGGTATGCCGAACGGCGCAAGTGAGGGCAACCGATATTTAGTCTGCAGTTCTAGGTCAGTGGGTGATGTTCTCCTCCAGCGTGCGGCCAGTTGACCTTTTTCTAAATGATGACTTTCAGTCGGCCGAGCTGGCACCGACGGTGGGCACTGCCCTGCTGGGAAACAGAGCAAGCTGGCAGCGTTAAAACACCGTATTCACATGTGCTCTACACACACACACACACACACACACACACACACACACACACACAGGCAAAGAGGTGCACACACTCACTACATACGTACAGGGAAATATATACGCAGACAAATGAATGTACACGTAATTGTAATGCATTCCTAGACCCTGACCTTCATCACGACTGTTCCAAACCCCGACCTAATTCTAAACGTGTCCCTCAAAAGGATAAAGTACAGTACATTACAACGTCAGTCCTGTGTGTTACATTCACACGCTGACATCTGGGAGCATCGCTACCGGGAAGCAGGAGAAGTTAGAACAAGTCAACAGTTAACAACATTATCTCAAACATTTTGTATTTGTAGGATAGGGTAGAAGTGAGCGCACCTCAGAAACGACCGACAAGTGCTCAAAGTATGGTTCGTCAAAGTCGGACCAGTTTTCTTAACTGTGATGGATGTTCACCGCCAATAATTTGGGTGATTATTTCACAGTTTGCCCTCATTTTCTCTTCAAAGTAAGTTTTGCTAACCCGGGGGGGGGGGGGTTCAAAATCTCCACCATCATCTGACGGGTTGCGGTCCTGGCTTCTTTGTTTTTACTTGGAGTTGTAATGTGACATAATTACAGATAAGAATGATGATTTGATGGCCAGAACTGCTAAAATAAGACCCGGGTTGTATGAAACTATAATCGTCACTCTCAAGGTCTTGAAATGAGTCCTCGCAAAGATAGTACAACAACAAAGACACGAGCGTGGAAAAAAGGTGCTTTTATATTCCAAATGAAAACACGTCCGCGTGTATGGAAGGAGAACTGGAAAAGGAGAATTCATGCATGCATGCAGCCACACACACACACACACACACACACACACACACACACACACACACACACACGGAGTGCACACTCATCATTAGGCAACAGGCACACACGCTCCCGTGCTTTCACCGGATTAAAACATGCAATTGGTTGTAGTTGGAAACTTTGACAGACAACGAGAGACTGCGTCACATAGAAACAACCCAGAGTCACGAATGACCCTCTGTGACTTTCTCTGCCTGAAACAGAAGTCCTCAGACCGGAGTGTGTGTGTGTGTGTGTGTGTGTGTGTGTGTGTGTGTCATACTGTACCGGCAGTCTGTGCGTGCTGTGCGCTTGGAATCGTTTGATGTTAACAAGCTATGCCACTGTTTTGTTAGGCCGCTGTCACCAAAGCAACACATTATATCCCTTCAGCAGGGACTTTCTTCTGCTCGCTGTGTGTGTGTGTGTGTGTGTGTGTGTGTTTATTTGCGTGCATGCAATAAGTGTGCACACCACGACAGTGCGTCTTGCACCATAATTTCCCCTTTCCGGTTTTCGATTTTCGTCCGAGCCCAAAGTGACGGAGGAGCTGTTTATGGTGCAGCTGGAAGCTGACGGAGAAGCCTGTCGCTGCACTGTTGCATGCGTGTGTTCCTCCATCTCTCTCAAGCTTTGCCTCCATCATTCACTTTCTCTCAGCCTCTCGTTCATCTCAACCTCTCGAATTCTTTCTTTTTTCCCCGACTTGGCCTCTGCTGAGGAAGCAGCGGGCCTTGTTCTTGTCAAGTGGCCTCCCGGCAGCCAAATTACGCCCCCCCCCCCCCCGTTTACTTACAGTACAACAGTAGTAAATCTAGACAAAAAGCAATGCGGCCTCAATAAACTCGGGCAAAGAAAAGAGCTAACCAAATACAGCGCGGGTTTATAGCCCTCTTGGCTCGCGACTCCAAAGAAAAGGACGCTTTGCAGGCGACTCCCTAATGTGGTCAAGCCTGCGTGGTCAACAGTGACACCAAACTATGAGTTTCTCTAGGCTGACGAGGCGAGGAGGGGGGGGGGACCAATTGTGACGGACAGAAAACAAAGCAATGGAGAGGATGAAATGTGCTCAATGCAGTCCTATCAGTGCGTCAACAAGTAATTCAAAAAGACGGAGACATAAGAGCAGGAGGAGTGATGGAGGAGCGCGGATGAGACGGAGGGAGCTGTACTGTGCATCATTCAGACAGGATTCCCCTTTATGGAGTGAAATGAGTGTGCTTCAGTCGGCTGCAGGGAAAGTATTTTACTGACTAAAGGCTCCTTTATCACCAGTGTCTCTGCTGCTCTTCCTCTCCTCTCCTCTCTTTCTTCTCTCTCTTTTTGTTTTTTGGAGGGAATAAATTCTCCCACATTTCCTTTCCGTTTCTCCGTTAGCGTTCCAGTCCTTGCAAATGTCAAGAATAAGCAACGTCGCCTAATTTGTACAAACAGCAAATAGTTAGCCATTGTGACAAATGTGTGTGGTGAGGAGCATTGGCCGGATGAAATGTTAAATGTCAAGTGTCAGAATGTTTCCGAGCAGCTTGTGCTTAGCCCACACGAGAAACGATCTCCAACAGTGGCGTCAGTGTCTCGCCGCGCAGTAGACGCATCGCACCAGGCCAGCCTTTGTCTTCTCAAACCCATTTCCCTCCGTGGCGTTAGCGAGTCACATTGTTCACATCTTCGCTACACAACGGAGGGTTGAGGTGTGAAGACTGCGTTTGGTTTTAAAGGCGAGTCTGAGAAAGAAACATTTCTTAACGTTCTGAATCTGCGTGATATCGATGTGAGCCTTTTATTAAACGGCCTGCCATGTGTGATTTTTAAAAAAAGGACATGATGTCCTCAAAGGTAGCTCTTGTATGAGTGTCTGTGTCAGATGTTCAGATGCCTTTTGCAGCGTGAGAGTGTGGTGTGTGTGTGTGTGTGTGTGTGTGTGTGTGTGTGTGTGTGTGATGTGAATGCCCCAAAACCTCCAAGTGATGATTGCCGTGGATCCCGGAGAGCAGTTCTGTAATACGAGAGAGTTCTCTTCCTATTAGCATCACCGTGACAGAGATTCAAAACAGCAGTAAACGGTCACACGGGAGACCAAATGTTCCACAGAACCCCCAAATTTTCCAAAACTTGTAGATCCTGGTAAAGTCCCGTAGACGATACACGGTTTGCAAAACGGAGACGAGGACTGAACATGTCGTTCTTTTGAACGCTCTCCCTGATTACATCTCCTACTTGTATAGCTTAAGTTGTACATGGGGACTTCTTTTTTACTGTAATAGAGCAGTCGTCGACTGAGTCTCTCTGTGTGTGTGTGTGTGTGTGTGTGTGTGTGTGTGTTACTGTGTGGTTCCTCCTATGGGAACTTAATGCGGACTCCAGGGGCAATACAACTAATCTGACAAGTAGTCTACACTTTTGTGAACCCAGTGTCCTTATTGGTGTACAGATCCAACGTTTACATCTTGTTTGTTGCGTCTCATCTTTTTCTGGTTTGTAGTCACTATCATTGACTTTGTTGCCCAATTTCACAATTGCTTCCAGGAAAAAGTACAAAGGCCAATGCCTTGACTTTAACCTTTATTGGACGCGGGGTTTGCTACAGAGATGTGCAAAGTGAGAGCAGAATCATTTGACTTAATTTAAACCATTATCCTTTTCTTTGTTCACGCTCTTGACCGGTTTGGCGTCTTAGCTTTCTTCTCCTTCAGTTAAGCTTCATATCGAGCGAGCTTACAATTAGTGATCGGATCAGAAACGTCTGAGCAGGTGTTCGCTAAATGTCACATCAGAACATTTGGAGTAGATGGATTGCAGCTGCGGTGAAGGGTAATTTTGAAGTGGCTTTGACGCCCGCCCTCTGCTTTCTGGTGACAGACGCACTGTAGAGCGCGGCGCTCACAGGAAAAAGGAAGGAGGCAATTAGGATTCCTTTGCGTAACTGTGAGATTTCGAGAGCGAAATTGAGCATACCTATCTCAGAGAGAGAGAGAGAGAGAGAGAGAGAGAGAGAGAGAGAGAGAGAGAGAGAGAGAGAGAGAGATGTAAAACAAGAAAGCAGGAATGAGAAAGTGAAGCGGTACAAGAGCCTTGTGGAAAATAACAGGAGATTAGGACAGGAAGCGAGCGCATTCGGAAACGAAGCGTTGGGACGCAGAACAACAAAGGATGAAAGGGAAAGGATGGAGCGATGGAGAGATAAGGACGCGGTGCCCGATAGAGCGAGAGACAAAGTGGAAACAAGGAAAACGTCACCGTGTCAGAGACGGTTAGCCAGAGACGGAACAGAGAGAGGAAACCGTTAGCCGCAGTTAATCGTTATTCCTAACTGCGGTCCCAGATAGAGGAAACAAAGACAAAGGTCAAGAAAACAAAAAACAGGACGGATTGAAATAGGAAGAAGAGCCAAAAACCCGACGTTTGAAATCATGTCTTCTCTTCGTAGTTCATGGGTTTCCACAGTTACAGGTCAAGTCTAACTTTTCACTCCATTCAGATTCATGTGTAATAGTTCTTTCTCAGTCCCTGAGGTGGAGCCACCAATAAAGCTGTACTGTAAGTGAGTCAGGCCTCCACACACCGTGTGTGTGTGTGTGTGTGTGTGTGTGTGTGTGTCAAGTCAACCAGTATCATGGCCCAAAGCAGCCAGACTGTAAGGTTCACTGGTTTCACTGGTCTGGGTTGAGATGCGGTGGGGAGCTGCCTTTGTGCAGCGTGTTGTATGGTACATTGACTCCTCGAACACCTGCTGTTTGCATTCTTGTCTTATCCCGTCGCAAACACACCCACACACACACACACACACACACACACACACACACACACACACACACACATGTGCGCCTTACCTCTCTGCCTGTAATGGAAACAAACAGCAGTTAGAGCTTTTGTGCTAAAGCCTCTTGGTAGTTGTCAGACTGCCAGCTGGTCAGTTAAATTTAAGCTAAGCTTTACTGCTGGGTTGGGTTGGACACCCACACTTCAGCGGGACCAGGTGCATAAAAGATGGCCGCCTCACTAGCTTGAAGTCGTTCAGATCCTCTGTAGACGTTTTTATTGGCTGAGAGGTTTTTTTTTCTTCTCATTTTTAGATCGGCTGCAAAAATGTGCTCTACAGCAGAATGATATTGTTTTGAAGTTTAACGGGAGTCCGCTGTTTTCTTCTTACTGTGTAGGATCATAGAAGTCCACAACTCAACGCTCACCAATAACTAACTCCTACATCAAGGCTTATGACGGAGCACCGCTTTAGCTG
>NW_027176712.1:0-30386 GCF_023349555.1 Cebidichthys violaceus
ACTGTTTCCATGCTACATTAGAAGGGCATCCTAATTTTTTTCTTACTATGATCAACAATAAAACTCTTTTTTTTGCTGCTAGAAGACAAAGACTTATCAATGTATAAATGTATCACTTACAGCCATTTAAAATCACTATAACAAACACTACTAATATACATAATTACTATAGTTCTGATTGACACATTGCTAATGTTGAAGCATGATGTCGGTATTTGGTAACCTGGTTAGGAATTTGCTGTGAACTTTTTACTTTAGACATTTTGTACATGACAGAAGTAATTATTTAACAACTACAGGGGAAGACCACGTAAAACCCAATCCTGTGCCAAGAGGGATTGAGAAATAGTTCTTCAACTCAAACAGTATATGCCTTTTAACGATATATAAACCAGAAAGCACTCAGATAATTGGATCAAAGGGTTTGATTTGTAAAATGCAGGGTGTCATGACATGACTGGAATGTTTCATCAACTCCAATGTAATGTGCTCTAGGGGAGGGTGATAACTGCCGCAGATTACTGATAATAAAAAAAGATGGTTGCACAACGAAATTATCGGAGCGCAGAGTAAACATCAAATGAAGAGCCAGACTGTGAGAACCACAAATGAGTGCCGACGGACTTGAAATCTTCAACAATGTCTACAATGATAATAATTCAACTTGATTTATAGAACTCGAAAGCACAAACAGAATGGCAGATGAACAAAAAGTGAAATATGGGAGAGATAAAGACATCAAGCACGATCAAGATCAACTCAAATAATAATCACATTGTTGATCCTTTTTTTATTTGCTGAGTTAGTTGGGTGGTTTGCAATCCTACATTAATTAAAAAGAAAAGACCAATTGGGTCTATTGTACACCACAATGTACATTGTGTACCTGTACACACAGGGACAGACAATCATTTTGATATTTGAAGTTATGACCATTTAGATTTGTCATGTTGCTGTAGCGCTACACGTAGATATCAAAGTGTGAGTGTGTGTGTTGTGTGTGTGTGTGTGTCTTTTAACCGTTGAAACAGGATTGCATTGTCCAATTGCTACAGAAGTGTATGTCAAATGGTGAGGCTTTCCATTGCTTTTTGTAAAGGCACATATTATCACAATGAGAACCTTTAAATGTATTTACAGAGCACTTTAATCCAAATCACCCATTTACACCCTCACCAGGGAGCTCATGACTCGCTCTTCCTGCTGAGTCGCAGTTGCCTTCACTTGGGTCAAAACTTGAAACACCAAGCCTCTATTTCGCTAACTTGGCTACCTCTATTTCAAAAGACCTTTATTCTGATTCGCTGAACGATTGGCTGGGTTACAATCGCCGCCACTGGTAGGCTGCTGGTTACGCGCTGACATCAGCAGGAACCGCAGGAAGAAGCCTGGAGGTTCCAGAGAAGCTGCTGAACTTTCCGTGCTCTCAGGCATTTATGATTGACGATGAATTATAGGCTTTCATGTTGGCGTGGAAGCTTGCACAGTCAAGTGTGTGTGTGTGTGTGTGTGTGTGTATAAACGTTTATATATTTGAATTTATTATTACGTATTGTTAGCTGTTATTGTGTGTGTGTGTGTGTGTATTTCGTCAGTCGCTGTTTGTTATTTGCCTCCTGGCTGCAGGTGTGACCAGCTGTGCCTGCACTTTTGGGTAGTACAACTTTATGGTAAAAAGGAGTGTGTTTACCTGCACGAAGGTCTGTGTGCGTGTGAAGAAATCCTTTAATTAACAGTGGTGATACCACGAAACATGTCATTATAAGTGCAAACCCCTCCATTTAAAGTTCAACTTGAGTAAAAGTCAACAAGTATTGAAAGAAGAATGGTGGCGGTCAGACTGATGTACAAAGTTCTTCATCTGACTGCAGCTCTGCTTACAATGCATGCAGTAAATATAAAGAAATTAGAGGCTTGAGGCAAAAAAGTGATATAAAGCTGACGTGTTTTTGATAATTATCTGCAGTTTCAGCCAGTTCACATTCCCAAAGCGTCAAATACGGACGCTTTTCTTGTCCCTCGGCGTCTGATACCGACGCACAAGGCAGCCTTTAGCATCGGTATGAGACGCACTAGGCTTTCAAGTAACTACAATGTAAGTTAGATGGATAACCACTTGATCTTTAGTTGAACTTCATCCATTTTTATATGAGGACTGTGGATTTGTGCCCCATCACTTGCATCACTAATCATATCAGGAAGGTACCGTACCGAAGAGACCCAGTTCTTGTATTTTGAATCAATGTTAAACCTGCATGTTTGTGTTTGTGCTTGCCTTACTTTGTGCTTGAAACCTGTTTTGTGTGTGTGTGTGTGTGTGTGTGTTCCTGTATCAGATCTAACAATGCGTGTGTTTGTGTGGCTCAGATCTGTCAGCAGCGGGGTTTCTGTCCCCGGAGTCCAGGGGGATTTGCTCCCCAGGTTTGTTGACTGACCAGAAGGTCTCAGGCTTAAAACCCGCCTTGACCTTTGACCTCGACACTAATTACATATAGCCCGAGTGCTGACGGCTATAATACACCCTGGGATGAATAGAAAGCCTCCCAAGGTTGTCTACAAAAGACACGGAAGCTGCAGAGCCCAAGACGCCTTGAACCTTTAAGCCCGGCCTGAGACCCACGACTGTGAGGGGAACTGGTGATCACTGGAGGGACGAAGGCGTTTCCAAAAGAATTAACATGACCTTTGTTCTGCTATAATCCCACAGACAAATAATATGATGTCACGATGATAAGGTGGCGTTACGGAAAGCGGGTCATGATTGTTCGGCGTCAGGGGGGTCGCGGTGGGGTTTTTGGGGCCTCAATTAGAAAATACTTTCATGCAAAAAACGTCACCCAATTAAATCTAAATCTACATGCAAGTAGAGATTCATACAAAAGGTGATGCTGACTTCAGTTTTTAATACATATACAGCACTCATGTTCATGTTTAAAAAGAAACACAAAGCTGGCACCATACACTCATACTATACACCGGGCATCGCTCAAATGGCGGAACGTGGTCCGATCTGAACCCGTGACCGATTTGTGATAAATTAACGAGAATATAAAATAACCGTCACAGATTGTTGTTTCCCCCCCATCCCCGACAGATGCAACTGATCCAATTAATATGGCAATATCTTCACTCAATTGAGCCAATCAAATTTCGTCGTGGTCCAACCAAAGTAGCACCTCACTCTTTGACCATGTTTGGATCGACTTACAGCTGTGAGGTCATTTCTCCACTATGAACATAAAAAAAACAACAAAGTACCATTCCAGGCATACCAGTGATGGTCATGAGAATGGCACTAACTACTGGCAGGGCACACACAGCCCCTCTTCTCTCACTAGGAAAGGAAGTAGAAACAAATTTAAACATAAACATAAAGAGAAGAGGAGCTACTCAAAGCTCTGTTTGCGCTTTTTATTTATTTTGTCCAGAAGATTCTGTCTCCCTTTGAAATGTCGGCCTTATTGTTGTGTCAGGACAAAATGCATTCCTGGTAAAGATAGATATTTCAATGGGTCTGTATGTTAAAATATCCTACTTTGAAAATTAACCAAAGAAAATGCTGAGTTGTCATTCCATTAGTGATCTTTTTGATGTGTTTTACGTACTGATATATATATATTTGTAAAGATCATTTTGTGTCCATTCTGTCTTTGAGATAGAGAGAGGGGCAGACATGCAGCAAACGGGTCGGATTTGAACCCGGGCTGCAGCGTTAAGGTCTCAGCCTTGGTTCATGGGGCACCCACTCCACCAGGTGAGCTGGGCACCCCGTCTGCACTCATGTTACTTACTTTAAACCCAACTATTTTTCTGAAACCTAAGCGGTTTTGTTGCTCTAATCTAACTGCGGCCGTTTCACAGTAACTATGTGGCGTAAATTGCCAAAAAACGTATCATGACACACAGAATGTTCTTAAAATGTTGTGCTGTTTATACGCCTTGCCAGGAGATCAGGTTGGCTAATGACAATTTGATTTGAATTTGAAATTCACAGAGAGGTTGTGCAACATTTGAAATGGAAACATAACAATTGACTTGACTTTGTTTTACATCTATGCATCTAAAGACGTATTAATCTCTTGAATGGCTCTTTAAGATATTATTGTACTATTATTCTACAGTTTTTTTGAATTTGTCTTCCCTACATGTTTTTATTTATATAATTCTTGAATTAGTCTGCACTGTTGAATGTATTCCTGTCTGTGTTGTCTCCAATATGAGCTCACTAAAGTATTTTTATATCTTTATTCTAACGTCAATAAGGTTAATTCATCTCAAAAACAAAACCTGAGTTGTAATCACATAACACAACTATGCAGATCATGTGAGATGACTATTAGCAAACCTTATTACAGTGCTTTTTTTTTTTTTCAATAGTTGTCCAGAATCTGAGCCCTGAAGGGCAACACAAACAAGTTGTCACAATAGCTCATTAGGAAACAATCGGGCGTCTGTGTTGTCACAGTGAAGAAAGCTTTCAAATTACATTAACACGGAGGGAATTAAACCTGCGGTCCAGAATCAACACAGACAGCCTGGAAAAGAAAGGACGACTGTTGGAAAAATAATGAGAGAAAGCTGAGATAAAGGAAGGATTGAAGGTTAGGGGCGGATGAAGGTTAAGCTCAAAGCCCAAATTATCCGTGATGACAGACATCGTGCATCGCAGAGGAAAAGATGGGCGTGATAACCTCCAATTAAACCACAACCACAATCCAACCACACTTTTTCTTTTACGTTCTCACCTGCTGGATGTGTGAGACATTGTTTAAGTGTTTGTTGACTCAAACCTGCATTTCATCATGCAGTCATTTTCCAAAATTATGATTGAGCCCCTATGTGGGCGAGCATCCACCCCGCCTAGGAATGAATTCATCAATTTGACCCCACAGGCATTTTAACATTCGCGCAGTTCATATTCATTTCTACTGTCAATGTATTAATATCTTGACTAATGGTAGTAATAATGATAATAATAATAATAATAGTAGTAAGACTTGGATAGGCCTCACATGTGTGAGTCGCATGTGTGAATGTGCATTTGTGTGTTCGTATGTGAAGGTGAGTGCATGTGACACTACTGCATGTATTAGTGTGTGTGTGTGTGTGTGTTAAACATAATTGTATGAAAGTATGCTGAAAGTATGTCAAAGTTGTTGGTGTATGATGTCCTGTGCCGGAGCCTCTCTCTCTGTGTGTGTGTGTGTGTGTGTGTGTGTGTGTGTGTGTGTGTATATCACATGTTGGTGTGTAGCATTCTGCAATATCGCTGTTTTCAAAACACGCCTCACAGAGCAGGTATGCGTCTTCTGCGACGGCAAACAGGTAAGAACAAATCTGCAGCGTCCAGAGGAGATGTGCTGCCTCGGCCGAGGAATCCTTCACATTCTTTCTTTTGTTGTGACTGAGACACAAAAATACACTTTAAATCACCTTCACGTCTCCGCAGACGCTGCTGGAAGCGTCTTCATCTTTTTGTTTGACCACAAATATTAGAGAGGAACTTAAGGTAGATAGATAACGGCGTGATAGCTATATTTATTTTAATTAGTTGAGTGAGCCAGAAGTATGGAGACGCTTAGACAAATGTCGTTAGTTAAATACCAGACCAACCGACGTAGGTCATGAAATGAACAAAGGTGCCTCAGGAGCTATCTGAACTTTGGAGTGACGCCTTTGTTTTCCTTGTTTGCGGCGCAGCAAACATTCTAGTCACAGTTCGGCAAAATGAAGGGTTTAAAATGAGTTGAGGAAAAAAAAAAATGAAGCAGCGCTCTTGCTGCACAATTAAAAAACAAGATGAGTTTAACCTTAAATGAAAGAGTTTAACCAACATGTAGATGCTTGTTTACTCAAATTAAAAAAAGAGGGAGAGGGGTTTGCTCTGTATTCTTTAACACAATGCTGCATAGTTTGCTAGATAGCTAATAAGTCAAGTAGTTGGCATAACTTTACTCATGGTGGCTCAACAGAGCAGCTCTAATTACTCCTCCTTTGAGAAAAAGTTGTCGACTGAATTAATAGAGCGATGTGGCCAAATAATAGAAGATAAAAGGGGGGAAAAAAAGGAAAATGTTTCTGCCTGTTGGCCCAATCTTCCTGTTCAGCTCCATAACTATTTCCATGCTGAACTGGTATTTTGAGACAAATTCAGCATAAAGTCACTTCTTTAACTTTCTTTGACGAACTTAATGATTTTCCTTTTTTATAGTTAAACCTTCTCAATTGGAGTTTAACGTTTCAGTGCAACATAACTCCATTTAATCTAGGTTTAGGGCCAAAAATAAACTGACGCTCAAAGAAAAGATTACATTTAATCTTTCTTAATTTTCTAGATTTTTAAGACATCTGAACATTCTTTCAATGAATTAACCATACCTGCACTGTGGCTATGTACAGCAGCCTGCTGCGTTGTAATCGCTACTAGTTTCATTCATTGAATTTATCAGGACAGACACAGGTAACACCCCCTTTCCAACAGCAAACACAAACACACACCTACACACACACACACACACACACACACACACACACACACACACACACACTTACACATGCCCTGAATGCTCTGCTAATCAGCACAGTTAGCCTGCTGTCGCCTGTTGCTAATTGAAAGGTTTGTTGTGTAAACACATCAGCACGACTGGCCTGATTCAGCCTCGACCTCCACTCCTCCTTCCCCCGCTCGTTCTTCTCTCGCCTTCCCACCTCTCCTCTCCTCTCCTTGCTCTTAGCTTCCCTTCGCGGACTTTCAGTTGGCACCGCATGATGTGCTGATAGATTTCACGGAGAGTTTCAAGAGCCAGCCATGTTTGGTCCACATGACTCTGACCATGCAAACAGATCGCGCGTGGTGTTTCAGCGAGGACAGCAAACGCATCAGAGTTTCAGTTTAGCCGGCACAGACGGTAGAATCGCAGATGCAAACACAGAAAAAATAAATAACTGTGAGCTGCCGGTCTCAGAGATTGAAGCAGATAAATTGATCCGCGGTTATCTGGCCCCTCAGGACGGAGAGTAAACACAGACAGCAGGCGATCATCAGCGCTATCAGCTCGCTAACTGCTCTGCCGCTGATAACACACAAACACACATATGATAACCCTAAACACACTCATTAGAGAGGAGGATTTTCGGTGACTACTGTTAATCTGTTGGTGGTAGTGGGAGAGACACTTTACAATCACAGATGTTTAACTCATCTGACCTTTTGTCCCCCAATATGATATTCAAACTCAGGCTGGCAAATGCTTACTGCTGCTTGTGACTGTGATTTTTACTACACTAAGATGAGTCTTCATGTAAATGCATGGTGAGACACCCAACAAAGACAAAAGCAACAGCCGTCTGAAAAAAAAAAAAGTGTCATCCGAAGTAAAAGTAATTATTTGAGTCTCCCACCCGGATAAGCTTCCTGCAACAGATGTTTGCGTCAGGTTTGGGTTGCACCTCCTCCGCAGTCATTCCCCATAATGACTCAGTCAAACATTGACAGTAGCAGAGTCACACCAGAGGGATTTGCATACGAGACTGAAATGGATCTGAGCTCATTGAGACAGGTAAGTTGTAAGAGTTTTTTAAATGGCTGCTGTGGTTAGACCTGCCACCCATCACACACACACACACACACACACACACACACACACACACACACACACACACACATACACACACACACACACACACACAGACTCACCCATGTATGTTTGTAAATGTTTATACATGAAATTCAAAAAGCTCAATTAAAAAGACCTTTCACCAAATTTACAATCCATATTTTTATCTGTAAGATTTTATTTGTGTGTTATTTCATTCTTAAGAAAATATTTTGGATGTTGTACATTTTTTCTTTTCAGCAGCATTTTCTCAAAGACAGCATCCTTGAACGCATCAACAAATTACAATGTGTTTCTTTAAGCTGATTTTTAATAGAATTGATCTGAAGCCAAAGGCGGTTGTAGTCATGTTTATGAACTAAACTACAGAAAACGGTGGTATGGCCCTTTAAGTCAAAAAGCACACACACTCAGTGTGAGGCCTTCAGCTGTACCTTCAGCACAGGTCAATGTACCTTCCTCTGAGTCAACACGCTTTAAACACAGCCGGAGGGCAGCAGCACAAGATATGTCGGGTAATTGCTTGTAATTAGTGTCATTAACGTGTGAAGATGTGTATGAGAGAATGTGTAAAAGTGTGTGTGTGTGTGTGTGTGTGTGTGTGTGTGTGTGTGCTAGGGGTTACACAGAGGTAAGAAGAAGCAGAGTGGAGGAGGAGGAGGAGGAGGAGGAGGAGGAGGAGGAGGAGGAGGAGAAGCCTTTCAACTTTTAATGTCTGCGGTCAATCGACTGAAACCCTAGAACTAAACCAACTGTCTGCTGATGTACCTGTGTGTGTGTGTGTGTGTGTGTGTGTCAGTGTTTTACAGTAATCAAACATACACACACACACACACACACACACACACACACACACACACACACACACGAGTGCAATGTGTGCGTAAATGCTTTACTTCTATACTTGTGAGGACCCTTATCGACATAGGAAGAACTGAGGATAGGACAAAATGTCCTCACTTTCCAAGAATGTCTCACTCATCTCAGATTGTCCTCGCTATGGAAACATTACACTTATATAATATCTCCACTTTACAATGTCTTCGAATATCCTCACTGGCTAAAAGCATGTCCTCACTTTCCAAAAATGTCTTCACATTCCTAAAGATGTTCTCACCGGTTAAAAAATGTCACCATGTCCTCACTTTCCAAAAATGTCTTCGCTTCCAAGGTTTAGAACTCAATCTGGTCCTCACAAAGACGGAAACAAAAACACACACACTCACTAAGATGATAGCACAGTACCTGAGGCCATTCCTCGTCCCTTCATCAGAACATGTCACCTCTCTGCTGTTATTATCATATCAGGTTCACAAAGGCCCTGAGTAGAGGAAGAGAGAGAGTTTAATACACAGTGCATGAACAATAACTCCCACTGATGGACCTTAATGTATGTACATTAGAAATGGAGAGATAGACCACCTGTTGGTGTCCTCCTCCTTGTCCACAGGGAATCCCTGTTTGGGTAGGATGGCTTTTTAGCAGCTCAGGGTGGCTCGATGTAATTGTTTAAATGTCAGTAAAATTTCTGTGACTTCATGATCTGGTAATTAGAGTTGTCTGCAGTTTGGGTTCTTGTAAGAGCGTCTGACAAGGAAGGTGTCCCGTTTCCCCTCCGCCTAAAGGCCCTGAAATGGACGTTAATGAGAACGGGAAGGCGTTTCGTGGTTCTGTTTATTCTACACTGGGTGGTGTCTGCATCGGTCGACATGTTCATGCCACACACACACACTTGTTGATACTGTGATACTGGCCTAATTTTAGTATTAATATAAAAAAAAAAAAAGAGTTCCACTCTCCAGAGGGAGCTATTTCCTCAAGACCCCCAAAAGACTATGCGGAAAACTCCTGACGTACCCCCGAACACATGAAGTAAACTGTCAGTGTGGACAGTATGGAATCTGAAAACATTGAGAGCTTGCAACTGAGAGTATCACAAGTATAACTAATACTACCTCTACTCTTGTTAGCAAGTTCACAGCCATGTTTACCCCTCATACTCTCGAGGGCCTTAAAACTCCTTGCCGCCAATGAAAATCTCAAGTTGTTGCTTGATAATTGGACATTTGACAGGCACTACTGTTTTCACGCACTAAAGTCATGAATAAGTTCTTCCTCCACTCAAGTACAATGAAAGCATTGCTCCAGGTTTACTGTACACACACACACACACACACACACACACACACACACACACACACACTTACAGTAACAAGCCGCAGACCTCTCTTGCTTTTTTTCTGTCACGTAGACCTCCAGACCCCGGAGGAGCTCAGTGACCCCGGCTAACGTTAGCGGTTGTCCAGCTGGCAGCCTCTGGCGGCTTCCAGCAGTACGGTTGACTGGAGGGCTGAACCCGCCACACCGCTGGGCTCTAATCCTGTTAAGGAGGAAAGAGACAATTACTCTGCTTTGCTCCGGTTCAGCGCTCAGATCCGCTCCCGCCGACCGCTCAGAGCAAAAACATTCACCTTCACCGCCAAACGGCTGCAGGGGAGAGCACTGTGAAAACCTGCCCTGTTTTTAACCTCGACAGGTGCCACGTGTTGATTTTTTCTCTACATCTATTCATCTCTTTTATCTCAACCTCTGTGACTCTAAGGGACGTAAAATCAAAGTAACACACACCTGATGTACTTGGTGTGAAAACTCTGTGCAAACAGTTTAAATAAATGCACCTCAGGCTTTTAAAAAAAAAACCCAGCACAACACAAAAGAAACACCTGCACACCAACTCCAAACCATTCATTTCACATTTAGTTACCGTTAACCACTCAATGACACCTGTATCGTCAGCAAGAGTAGCGTCACACAAGCGTAAAAAAAACACTCTATTTGGAGTAAAAAGTAATGTACATGGTATGAACATTACTTGTTTTGTCATGGGCATTTTTTTGGGGATGTGGGAACCATGAAGCGGGTTAATAGAGTGGTGATTTAATCATTTAAAAATCATTCAAAATATGCTGATTCCTTGGTTCTCGCAGCGTTTTAGAGGTGATACACCTCTATCGAAGGACCATGTCGGAAACATGGACACAGCGGCAGAGAGGCAAAGAAAGAACATGTGCATAACCAGCAGGAGGAGAGAAATGTAGTTACAATATTCACAACTACAGTAATATCAATATAAGCAACACGCAAACACCATCTCGCCCACGCAGTGGCACAGACAGACCCTGACTCGTGTGGATCACAAACACAACAAAAGGGTGGATGTCTTTTCTCCCTCGGAGACAGACACAGGGTGGAGCTTAAAGACACAAACGCCTGCTAATCACCACTTGTCACAACTCTGGGTTTGGTTTCAAAAGCTGCGTGTCGCTGCATCAATCTCCGTGATCCCCGGCTCACCTCGCCTCAGCTTCAAAGATCATCTCTCTCTCTGTCTGTGTGTGTGTGTGTGTGTGTGTGTGTGTGTGTGTGTGTGTCTGGAGGTGTGTTTAAGGCTGCGTTGTCTTGGCTGCATCATCCAGGCATGCAGGGCGTTGTTGCTCCACTTGTGAATGTCTTTGAGGGACTGTTAACGTTTTTAGCAGCACAGGAGTGCATGTGTACTTCAGTGACAGTGGGTGGGTTTGCCTCTGTGGTAAATTTAACATTTACCTGAGAGATGACAAGGAAGAAGGAGGAAAGGCGAGAGAAAAGTTGCCGACTAGATGTGAACCAGGGATGTTCAGATATATATTTTCAGCCAAGTTATCAGTTATGGCCACTGTGATTTGATGTGAGCAGCTCTCCTCTGTGTTTCTAGCTCTGTTTGTATTTTGATAAATGTCTAACATTAGATTAGACTTGATTTACAGTAATGTGACACTGACCCGGGGACTGGACCAGGTTTAGTTAATCTGTCACGTACACACTCACTCATATGTAGAGACACTAGAGCAGAAGTGATGCTTCAAATATCTTTTTGATTTTGGACAGGTAAGAGCAGAGTTGAGGTTTTATTTCTAATTGTTTACAGTATTTGATTTAAGCAGCATCATTGGCCTCTTTTTTTGTTGTCCTCATTTAGTTATTTCTAAATGTAAGTTCCTCATGATTGATCCATGCAATACATTACTTTATTTTACCAAATCCATCTAGTTTAATGTTGCTTCTTATTGTCTAGGACACACACACACACACACACACACACACACACACACACACACACACACACACACACACACAGGTGTTAAATTAGGATGGTGTCATTTTCAGATAATTGCTGGGATTCAACAATGCAACAGGAAGAGACTCTACAGCTTTGTCTGAGTATGTCTGACTGTGTGTGTGTGTGTGTGTGTGTGTGTGTGTGTGTGTGTGTGTGTGTGTGTATGTGTGTGTGTGAGAGAGAGAGAGAGAGAGAGACAGACACCATTAGGGGGATGGCACCCTGGTGCACATTGTTAGAATGATTGACAGCTTTAGGAACCCAGCTGGCAAAGAAGTGCCAGCCGGGGCACACTCTCACACACACACACACACACACACACACACACACACACACACACACACACACACACACACACACACACACACACACACACACACACACACACACAACCACCCCCCTCATGCCTGTGTGGACCTTTCTTGATTGACAGGGTGTCAATCAAAAGTGTGTGTTGCAGGCTTTGGCTCAAGCGTCTTTTTCTTCACTTTTTTAAGGGTGGATGGGGCTGTCACACACACACACACACACACACACACACACACACACACACCACACACACACACACACACACACACACACACACACACACACACACACACACACACACACCAGCCCCTCTCTCAGTAGCTCAATACTAAACAAATTAGCAGATAGTAGTCATATTTCTCATTCAGAATGCACCGGTCGTCCCTGAGCGCTCCATTAATCATAGTGAATTGACAGGGCGGCCCATGATGAAAGCTACCTGTCACGCCGTCCACTTGTGACGCTCAAAAAAAAAAGTCCTTCACTTTAACTTCTGCCCTCCCTTTCTTCTTCTTCTTTTTCTTCTCTCCACCTTTCTGTCTTCTCCTCTTTCTCCATTCTCTCTTTCTTCCAGGGTTTTTGTTTTCTCAAGCTCCAGCAGCCCCCCCCCCCCCCCCCTCCCATAAGAAGAAAAGAAATGAAAGAAAGACAGAAGCTCAGGGGGAAGGAAGGAATGCATTGAGTGAGTGTATGATTGACCCCTTCAGTGTATCTCTGTTGCCTTTCAGGAGCTGCATGTGTCAGCAGAGTCAGCCCTCCACTGAAGAAGCTGCAAAAACTGCAACTCTGCTTGTTTTTCTTTCTCTTACCTGAACTGAAAGTTGACCCGGTCGTCTGCCTGTTGAGTGAGTTTCGTGACCCCATCAGACCTGTTCAAAACCCCCACAAGGCCCTCAGTTTGAGACGTTGTTTTCCAGTTTGCACTTTGGAGGTGTTTCATCGTAGAGTGCAAGAAGACCTTTTTTTTTTTCTTATGGGCAAGCTCAGATTTGTATTGTTTGTTTAAAGGATCCCTTTTGTACTAATGTGGTTACTTGTATTCCTCTGAATATACATAAATATCATGAAATCATATTTTGTAGTTAAATAAGTAAGTAAATAAACAAAAGAAAGAAACAAAACATAGGAAAATGAAAGACAAAGTACACAGCGTTAGTACATAACCGCCCCCAAAAGATGATGGATATTTACATTTCACTATATTTTCTGTGTGTATTTTCTTATTTGCAATTTTATTATGTGTATTATACTGTACATTGTGTGATGTTCACACAGTGCAATTTGTGAACACATGGAGCAAATTGGATAAACAAATCAGAAGAAAACATATAACCACTGTATCAACAATGATATGTTTAAATGTAATGCATAATGTTTAAATTTGAAATCAAATATGCATTTACATTTATATATTTCTCGTGATTTTATTCTTCTTGTTTTGTTTTCTTTGTTCAATTATGGAACATGTTGTTAACCTTATACGTTTCATCCAGAATATGATAAATAACTCTGGATTGTTTGTCATTTTCAATTCTGGCCTTTTGTACGTCTATAGATTAACATCAATGCGGACAAAGCTTCAGTTGATCATATTAATGTCTCCAATATCTCATTGAGTAGTTAAGAATCCGTTTTTATGGTAGATATTTTGAGGTGGTACTGGAGGTGGCTGCATGGTTGGACATTATAATAGATAAGGCGTCGTCTTGGCAAAAGGAGAGAGGAAGGCAGGTTTAGACCCACATGGAGGTGAAACGTTTTGGGAGGTAAACAAGGAGAGGGGCAGATTTAAAGCGTCGACTCTGAGGGGGTCTCGCGCTCGATGCTGAGCAGGCTGGAAAGGAGACACAAGCTGTGTCTGACTGCGGCAGAATCCATTCAGCAGAAGGTCAGAGGAGTTTTCTTTTGGTTTGAACTATGACCTCTTGTCTCCTCAGACAGTCGACCCAACATCTATAGTCTGAACAAACAAAAATGGCCGTTCGGCACTGTTTTTGTTGGTCTTAGGTCTGAAGACGTAAAGAACCTGATGATCACTTTCTAACCCCCCCCCCCCCCCGTCTCTTTCTCTGTTAACTTTAGTTCATTCTCTGTATTTCACTTTCTTTTTGCTTGTTTCCTTTATTGTATCTTCTTTTGTCCTCTAAATTTCTGTCTTGGTCATTTACTTTCTTTCCCTTTTACTTTGCCACAGTTTCTTTGACCACACTTGATTAATTGATCACTAAAACATCCTGTGTGTGTGTGTGTGTGTGTGCGTGTGTGTGTGTGTGAGAGAGAGAGTGATTTCCTACCACTGTATCTAATGTCTTTTTTAACTTTATCTGACAGATGATTCATCAACCTGACTCTTAATCACGTTACAGCAGAGCGGAGCCAGAGGTGAGGCAGAGCACCGACTCCCAAATATTAGATTTAACTGGAGGCTTTTATCCAAACACCTCACCATCCCATGAGTGCATCCATAGCAACTACGGTGGCCCCAGTGGGACTTTAACCCCTTAATCCTGACGTAACTCTTCATTGACCATGAGCTCTCTTTTCCAAACTGTGGTTTGAAGGTACCGTGTGTCTCGCCATACACATAACAATATTCAGGAAAAAATTAGCAAGGTGTCCATTTATATCCGGCATACCTGCTGGCGATTGGACGGCTGCGTTTCACACTAGCCAATCAGATCGGTGTCTCAGTTCACAGGTGGGAAGAAGCAGCTGACGGCCCCTGGAGAGAGAGAGAATAGTGCGTCTGCTCATTTCATTTCATCAGGTGCACCTGCAGGGGTCAGGAGAAGAAGATCCAGAAAAAGAGACAGAAGGAAGGTTCTTTGCCAAAATTGTTCAGGAATGTGTGTTACTGTTAGTTATATGGAATGTAAGCAGAAAAACGAACAAAACAATAACAATGGATTATGACAGAGAATTTTGTAATCGGATTATATATAGCAGTTAATGCCTGCCACACACACACACACACACACACACACACACACACACACACACACACACACACACACACACACACTCTCTTTTCTCTGCCATCCATCACACAGGACAAGTGTTCCAGTACATTAAGAGTCTCTGAGGGTTTTTACTTTCTCATTAAATCAGCTTTTATTCGGCTGGCCAAACATCCTTCCTCCTCTCTTTTCATAGTGATTGCGACCCTCCCTCACCTAGCAGGGGAGAGCGCACACACAGCACACACACAGCACACACACACACACACACACACACACACACACACACACTCACACAGCCAATACAATTACCATGGAAGGCATTAGGAGGGGCAGCTCCCCGTGTGTTCAGCTCTCTCATTGTTCTTGCCGTTTCCCTGCCGCTCGTCTCATCTGTTTGTGTCAGTCTGAGCCGAGCTGGTGCTCCGTCCTACCTGACACCAGATCATACAGTTAATCCAACTATCCAATTCATGTATTGATAACACATCAGTCTGCTGCTTTACAATTAAATCTCCTTTAAGAGGCACAAGCTATGACCCAGAGCCAGTTTGAGGCAAACATTGCAGCCACACACGGACGCCCACACAATTAAGCAAATTACAAATTTGAAAATTTGTAAAAAGTCTTCAGAGGGGCCTCCTCCGGCCAGGAGCGGAGCGTCACCTCGCCGCTCCGCTGGTCCCCATTGGGAGGCAACACCAACACCCCGGTGCTGAAGGCCCAGGCCCGTAGTGCTGGGCCCGCTGGTGGGAAGGGAGGCACGAGAGAACCAGAGACAAGACTGTGCGTACTCTGGTGCTCCAAACACTTCTGCTTTTGTCCACAGGGACCGCCAAAACCAACACAAAGTTAAAGTTACTTGTAGTAGCTTTAATCTCAATAAAATACGGTCTAAAGTTGGAAAACATGATTTTAATTAGGAACTAATAATAAGTGAACAAGTTTAGGTCTGACTAGATGTTTTCAATTCTATGATAAAGACACATTTCAGTCGGTAGAAAGAGTATTGAGGTCCGATAGCCAGCCCTTGTTGTGGCTAATGTGTAAACAAACTGCATTGAGCATCCAGCCAAAAGTCTTCAAAAACGTCGGTGTTCATTAGACTCGCTGAACATTCCTGCACAGAGGATGATGTGTTTCCAAAATATGTTAAAAGTATGCAGGATGACGAGTTCATCACTGAAGACGTGTTTGACTACAAGCAGGTTTGTGTGATCTCAGTCACGTAGTGCAATGCTGTGGTTAAAAGACGTAAGGTGGAGCTGCGTGTAGCTATGCGGCGGTGTACTATCTCTCTCTCACACACACACACACACACACACACACACACACACACACACACACACACACACACACACACACACACACACACACACACACTACAGGTGGTTCTGGGCCAGACAGTATAATTATAGCTCTCAGCTTCAATCTAAAGCAGAGGGACAGGATGGGATAGAGTGGTTAACTGAACACACAGACACACACACACACACACACACACACACACACAAGTGAGGGCAGCATACAGCAGCAAGGCTGTGTTGAGACCAAACAACGTGATACAAAAAACGCAGGAGTCAGTGTGGGCGTGTTGTTACAGGTACAATCGAGACGGGAAAATATGACCCAGAAGGTCTGGTGAAATACTAAGTGAGTAAAACGTATCCATGAACGCTCATCAAATGCGTAAACGTTGCACAATTAAACAGCGGAACCACGTCATTGCGAAGAGAACAAAGTAATCTACCGGGGATGTGCTCTTCAATGAATTTGATTGGCCAGCGCAACGCGTCGCTGAAATACTTTTGCTGAAGCCTCTGCATCAGGATGGCACACTGGGCCTCAGAGCGCCATCTAGTGGGCCGCAGCTCCACTGCTCAAATGTTTAAATTCAATTTTTAAAAAGAAGCTAGTTGTTTAAATATCTAAATGCGCTGAAGAATGCACCTAAATTTAAAAAAAACCCCGTAAAAATAAAGTGCATCATGTTAATTTAAATATATCGCCACAGCAATCACAACACATCATCGTGTTTTGCCGCTGTTAGCTAGCTAACAAAGCTAGCTAAGAAAAAAGTGATGTGGAGAAAACCCAGTGCCAGAAGACGCTCCAAAGGGTGAGGGTAAGACAGACAAAGGGTGAGGGTAAGAACTGAATTAATTTTGGTTATTGTAGCTGATTTTATTCTACTATTTTTGTTGTTTTTTTGTTTTTTCTCATCTATGTGGGAAGGTGGTCCTCTGTAATGTTTTTAACAATCAGAAGTGGGCCTGAAGTTACAAAAGGTTGAGAACCCCTTCAAGAGAATCTGAAGGATGGAACATGGTTGTCTCTCTTCCATTTAATGAAATAGTTCAGCTTATATCACTGTCTATGTACCAATCCACATTGAGTGCAGCTGCTGACTTTGGTTCTGAGGACGGTGAGGGCGAAACAGAGGTCGGTGTGTGGGTTGAACAGATGGATTCTTCAATAGTGTTGATGTGTTGCTGACATAAAAGAACTTCAGTGTGAGGAACTCAGAGAGAACAGAAGAGCAGCAGACAGACATGTAAACAGATGATACAAGATATAAACAAATAAACAGAGTATGGATGGATTTAAAGGCATCTGTGAGTGTTTTTGTCCATTTCTTCTCTGGCTGCAAGTGTTAATTATTCACTATCAATTAATCTGTTGATTATATTGATGTCGTCAATAGTGAAAAATGCCCAACATGATTTTCCATCTTCAAAATGGAAAATCATGTTCTGGACTGTTGTCTGACCAACAGTCCAGAACCCCAAAAATATTCAAATGACAATTCTATAAAATAGAACATTTCATTAGCTTTGAAGAAAATATTTTCCTCTAATTCTTGGAGAAAACAAATTGTAATAGCACAGGAAACACACACACACACACACACACACACACACACACACACACACACACACACACACACACACACAGAGCTGCAGGGCAGGTAGCACCTCGGTTGATGGATAGAGGTTAGAGGTCACTGGGGCAGGAATTGGAGAGTAACCAGAAATTAATGTGTGTGTGTGTGTGTGTGTGTGTGTGTCAGGTCTTGTTGGGCGTGTGCATGTGTTTAGTCCAGGTATGTGTGTGTGTGTGTGTGTGTGTGTGTGTGTGTGTGTGTGTGTGTATGTAGGTGGAGTTCAGGCATTCATTCACAAACTCCATCTGACATAACGGACCCATCCCCCAAACACACAAACCCACACACACCTGAACACGCTCAGGTTACCGATCATTGCACGTTACAGACTAGAATGTATAATACAATATATTGATTTTAAAAACTAAAGTTATGGATTTGGACTTTCTTTGAACCAGAGAGAGAGAGAGAGGGAATTCACAACAGATCAGCAAAGCGAGGCAGAACTAGAATTTTGGCCTGTCTGAATGACCAAAATGAGAATATTTCAAAGTACTTGTATGTTACATATATTATATACAGTAAGCATTTTGTGTTTGAACGCTATTCTCTTTGAATTCCCTCTGATTCATTCTGTCATGCCTCATATTGTGTAAAAGCCAACGGAATTCCCTCCATTAAGTATCAACTTGTTTAATTCTACTTTACTACTGACTCATTGTTGAGGAAAAATGATTCTCAGATGACTTTCATTTGCAGAAAACAGAAACGCTCAAGTCCAGTAAGAATACCTCAAAAGTACTTGAATCTACTCTCTTTACACCGCTGAAAATTTGGGTCGGGATGGAGGAACCGTGTGTGTGTGTGTGTGTGTGTGTGTGTGTGTGTGTGTGTGTGTGTGTGTGTGTGCTGGTCGGGGGTGGAGCACAGATAATTCACTGCTGGCAGGTTGCTTCCTACTGTAAATGATAAATGGATTAGGGAGGAGAGGGAGGAGGACACACTGCTGAGAGAGAGAGAGAGAGAGAGAGAGAGAGAGAGAGAGAGAGAGAGAGAGGGAGAGGGAGAGAGAGAGAGAGGGTGAGACTCTGTGTCCACGCTCACAAATCACAAAAGATTTGATTCACATGCAAGAGTTACAACGAAAAGATGTCGCCTATGTGAACCACAATCAAATCACTGTTTTATGCTCATTCAGTTCACTCAATCGCTGGTGGAAATTCGGCCTCCATGTTGGAACAAAAACACGTAATTTGTCTTTTTCACACGTACACAATGTTTTCAGATTTAGAGGTGTGAATCTTCTCTTTAGGAGTATTTTTTTTAGTATTTTGTTTGAAGTTTCAAATTGTGTTAAAACAGTCGACTTCATCCCCACATTATCCTGACGCTCAGAGAATGTTCTGGTTTACAGGAGGACACTGAATTCCTGCATTCCTCACTGAACACAAACTCTTTCACTCCTGGCGGTGTGTCCTTTAATTCTTTTCTTTTTCTTCAGTCACTTCTAGCTTTGCTCTGTCTGTCTCTCGTTCTCTTGTCAGTGTCTCTTGCTTGTTGTCCTTCAGCACTGCAGTAATCAGTGTGCAGCAGGATGAAGCAGATGGTGGACTGAGACCTGACTGCAGACAGCTTCATGTTTGGACGACAGTGTTACACTAGGTCCATCACCACCTGAAACACACACACACCCGGACACACACACACACACACACACACACACACACACACACACACACACACACACACACACACACACACACACACACACACACACACACACACAATTGCACCTTCAAAGAATTTATGAATATACCCTCTCACACTCAACCCTCAATATAATCCAGATGTGAATCATTTACACATGCTTTAATTTATTCTGACTCTGATGCACAACAAGCAATAGAGGAGAAAATACAAGGATACGCACACATGGCCAATAAAGCTGATTCTGATTCTGGTGATTCTGGTGAGAGGAAACCAGGAAACCCAAAGCACCCCGAGGACACTCACTCAGACATGCGGAGGACGTACAAACTCCAGGTTCAAACCCAGGAGTGGACAGACTGTCATGTTTCAGTTTGGATTCATAAAACATGTTCTATGACTCAGGTGGGAGAGCAAAACAACTCCACTAAACCATTCATATTTTACAATATTCTGTGTATGCCACGGAACTTTTGCAATAAAAGATCGCTGCAAAAAGACTGTCGCTGTAACTGAACTGTGATTTTACAAAGTTTGCCCTCTTCAAAAAAAAAAAAAAAAAAGACGTGTCACTTTTAACACAACTGTGCTTCTTTCTTGACACACACACACACACACACACACACACACACACTTCAATCACATCTCCATCCAAATTCAAACCGCTGGGGAAAATACTTACCTTGTGGTTCACTGTGAACGTCATCTCAGCTCGTAAAACTTTACACACACACCTTAGCTGATCCAACTCAGTGCTGATTGGAGTCATTGCAACAACAACCATGTGTGTGTGTGTGTGTGTGTGTGTGTGTGTGTGTGTGTGTGTGTGTGTGTGTAATCTGTAAGTGTAGCCTGAGGACACTCCTCTCTGTGTGTGTTTATGTAACAGGTGGTCTTGCTGTGTGTGTGTGTGTGTGTGTGCGTGTGCACTGCAGGGCTGGATGGACACTCGTCCCTCACATAAAGGACACTTCCTCTCTCCTTTGTTTACTCCCTCATCACAGTAAACAAAGAATGCTACTTCCTACGCAAACACACACGCTGGTAGGAAGTGGAGTGGTCATTTCCCTCCGTCAGGTATGTCAGCCCCGAGGCCACAGCAGAGGTTCAGTGACACCACAAGTGTTTGGTGGCAGAGATGCACCGTCTCCCATTTGACATCGTCACGACTCGGCTGAAGGCAGAACAGAGAGGAGAGGCCGCACCAGTGTCTGCAACCTGGGGTTGGGTTCCCAACTTGTGAAATGAAATAAACTGTGGAAGATGCTACATGTGGATTAAATGTGTGGTTTTTTTTCACCAGCTACTTGATCCAAACGCCAGAGATCCTGATTCAGAACTATTCATTCAAACAGATTGCGTGAAGGGAAGTTTAACTTGGGGATTCCGATCAGACTCTCTTTTGCCGGCCATGGACTTCAGAAACACTCACCACTCATAAATCACACCAACAAATAATATTTGCTGAGTGCACAAAACCGGCTTGCAAAGAGATCATTAACCAGATGTTAGCCAAGTTTCGTTTTGTCTTTGGTGCCGGCTGATATCATCTGATGTGGGTGATGTTTGTCATCTAAAATAGTTTAAGAGAATGTTGGATAAAGACGAGCGGTCCGCTGTCCATCTCTGCTGATACGAAACAAACAGAGAAACACAGATTTTATGTAACCCAACCAAAAGTCAAAAGGAAGCGCCAAACCAAACCAAGTGATGTAGCGATAGCTTTCTGCAACGTCACGCGACATCAGTGTTGTCTGCGGTGCATCACTGAGTGTGAAAACAGAGTGGACGCCGGGTGAGAGACAGGGAGACTCTCAGTGCAGGTGGGCTGAATGCACCGCCAGGGAGATAGTTCTGAAAGGCACCCAATTCTCCTCAGTGTAACTGTCACCATTTACAGCATTATAAATGCACTAGTTGATTCTCACAGGATGCTGAAATGCAACTAAAATCTGTCTGGAAGAACAAAAACTGATGGAGTGATTCTGATAACAGTGAAGTGTCTGTGGTAAATGGGAAAAGGTGCAGAAACATCTCTATTTCTGTGCATTTGTGAGATCTTTTCAGGAGGTTTACCTTCTGATTTGACCGTTTTTATCACATAAAGAGTTTCCCTGTGTACGAAACGTTGGACTCGCCGCCTCCTCTCCTTCTCTGAAAACAGGCGTCTCTCTTTAAGGCTCGAGTGGAGCAGAACAGTAGCCCTTGTTCCCGGGAGAGGTCGCGACCCCCTCGCCCCGGCCCGAACCCGATATGCGGCCTGCCAGCTCGGCGGGGCGCTCCGCCTGAAAGATAAGGAAGTGGACCACCGGTAGTCCTGGTGTTGCCCCTCACCCTGGGGCTGCCCCGGGGGTCAAACCCAGTGCGCCTCACCTTACTCACCTTCCTCTCTCCTGCTCTTATAAAATCCACATTTCTCTCTTTCGTTTCTGGTTCAATGTGACATTTATTTTGTTACGCTAAATCAGTTTACTTGATACGGTGATCCTATGTTTTCAGACCATTTGAATCAACATACAGTATGTTTGAGTTCACAGCAACACAAAGACAACGTATTCCTTCTGTTGGAGATGGAAGTTTCTTTTTTCCATTATGTTATGGATGATTAAGCGACACGTCACACAGCTGTGCACAATCTCCCGAATAGCAGCAAGAAAGTGAGCAAGGGAAACAAGTCTTTACATTATTTTCTTATTATTGTAACACATAGAAGAACAAAACATGGTCACGACTCTGCAGACAGGTGTCTTGCGTCTTAATGTTTCTTTATGTAATGTCCAGTTATCAGATGATTTTGGTTTGTGGCTCTTTCTAAATAAACAGGTTTATTATGTTTCACAGGGGTCGGATGTTCCACCAAAGATTACATTTCAACTCTAAACTTCTCCGATTGTTTAATTCAATACATGTTTGAGGCTGAAGCAAAGCAAAAAGTTCAAAATATGAACTCATATTTATCAGAACTTATTGTCATTAATCACAAAATGACCCTTCAGATTCATGAGGTTGCCGTTTGGGCCAGACAGCTACACCGATAAAACACATTTATTTACACATGTGATGCATAAGCATATCAGATATCAGTCCTAGGAGACAATTTACTGCACTTTACTTTGAATACTTTTACTACCTGAGGCTGATAATAACACTACTTTACTGTATTTGAATGCTGGATGTTGATTTTACAGTGCACTGGTACTTTTACGTAAGTAAAGAACGTGAATACTTCTTTCACCAAAAACGACGTTTGTAAAAACGTTCAGACGGAAATCACCCAAAAGTCAAAGTCGTCATGTCGAAGTGAGCGCTATTAAAAATGAACAAAAACGTCCTCAGCTAACAGGTCAACACACACACACAAACATACTCACTCCCTGGAGGGAGCTGCCGATGACAGGTAGCGACTCAAACAAGGAGAAAGGAGGAGGGAATCAAAGAGACGAGGAGGGGGGAGGAGGAGGAGAGAAGGGCGGAGGAGGAGGGGAGGTGAAGTGGGTTGGGGGGGGGGGGTGGACCACTCTGTGTGTGTCTCTCTTGTGAATGTGTGTATGGGGTTTGTACAGGTGAGTGCTAATTAAAAAAAGCTTTCCCTAAACAAAATTGTTAACCACAGAAATTTCTCTTCTCACGTTTCTCCGTTTAGTTCAAGGAAGTTCAGGAATCAGACCTTCAAGCCACATTCCTTTCCACTTCAATGACGTTTTGAGGGTTAGAACAAATACTGCCACACAGAATACTGTCCAGTTCATCGTTTCTTTTTTTGTCAGAGCTTGAACGCATCATAAAGTAACTTAAATGCAACCTCCGTTAAAGTAGTTAGCTGTTTAACAACGTAGCCAAGCAGGACATTGCTTCCCACCGGCTGCTACTGCTGATTTCACCACCGGATCTGTTGTTAACAGAGTGGCATTATCAGGGATCGGTGACTATCAGTAAAGACGATCTCCTGATTTCATACTTTGACTTATTATTGGCCGATAACGATTGACGGCCGATCAAATGGGGCATCCTTTAACGGCACGCAAACAATGGCAAAGGGTGAAGCGAAACCTGAATTGGTTCGTTTGGAGGGTCGAAAGGAACCAAATGTGAAGTTACCCTCAAAAAAACCCAAGTAATTAAAACAGTTAATATATCTTAGACACCATAGTGTTTGTTTTGAAGGTTTTTAGTCAGACATTTAGCAAACGTTAAACACACAGATGTATCACGAATGCATTTTTTTCTTGTGGTCCATCTCTGTTCTGATCCGATTTTTTTGAAAAACGTATTTATCCTTCATCAAAATGTTTATTCTACAAAGTTGACGAATGTCTCCTTTGAGAGCCACATTCAATTCAAATCAGACAGTAATACACATAAACAGATTTGGGGTCTCTAGATGTGTCTGACGACAGGACCTGGTTGTTCTACAGTCTTTACTTTCGTTTTAATTTCTTTTTCTAAAATCACGACCATGGTCCAACTGTTTCACAGCTAGAAAATAAATCTGCGTTGTGACAGATGGATAAAATCAAACAGTACACATCTATATGACGGCCCACATTACCTCGTTATCACCCCTGTCGGGTACCCCCCCCCCCCCCCACCCCTCCCTCATTCATCTTCTCTCGTCTCCGGGGAACAACTGAAAACTTTCTCTCTCTTCCCTCCTGCTGCTCGTTGGAGTGTTGGGTTTCCAGGAAAGACGGTGTAAAATATCCGACCGCCGCTTCCGTTGTAAATTGACAACCGCTCCCCTGACTGGCAGCTCTTTAACAGGACAGGAAGTCTGCGTTCACCAGGCTGCCCGGCGCAGGTCATGAACTAAAAAAGCTTTTGAAATATGGAGCTCTTTCAATTCATTCTGAATGATTCTTAATTTATACTGATTGATGCTCCTTTGGGGAGTTTTCAGGGCAAAAAGCTGATCAAAACTAAATAAACACTCTTCAAATCCATCCTACAGCCCTAGGATCCATCTTTACAATATGCTCAACACACTTTACAATTATGTGTGTTTGTTTGGGCGCATTTGTTTTTTTTTTCGACAATGCCTCTAAATTCTGTTCAAACCAGAGCCATTGCACAGGAAGTGATGCTCTTTCTATCACTTTTCAGCCTGGTCTCACTCACCAGAGCGTCAAATACTGATGCTTAGGAAGTGGCCCTCGTCTTCTTCATACTGACGCACAGGGCACCCTTCAGGGTCTGTATGAGACTTGAAACTAACTACAATGTCAACCAATGGTCAATGGTAAATGGTCAATGGTAAATGGACTTGTACTTGTATAGCGTCTTTCTTTTCTTCCGACCACTCAACGGGCTTTAACACTACATGTCATTCACCCATTCATACACCGATGACAGGCCACTTTCCATCAGGACTAACTAAGCATTCACACACACACACACACACACACACACACACACACACACACACACACACACACACACACACACACACACACACACACACACACACACACACCCTTTCGGGAGCAATTTGGGTTTAAGCGTCTTGCCCAAAGATACACCGACATGGCACCGGAGGAGCCAGGGATCGAACGGCCGATCTTCTGATTGAAGGACGACCCGCTCCACTAGACCCACAGCCGCCATCTGCGTCATTATTAGACGCAGAGCAACAGACGTAGTTTTAAGACTGGGCGGATGGGAGGGGTGGCGGATGGGTCAGACAAACACAGGGACTAAGGGACCAACAGTCAAATGACATGGGAAGTGGATATATCCTACATTTAATTCATGTCCTTTTCTCTACAAACAAGAGCAATCCAGAGATTAAGCGCAATTTTAAAACCCCGCCTTTTTTAAAAAAACATCTCACATTCAGTCTGATTTTTCTTTTTCCGGAGGTTAGAACGATGACAGTGAACCTGACTGTACAGGGTTTTAATTAAATCCCTGTGTGTGTGTGTGTGTGTGTGTGTGTGTGCTATATAAACATGTGTGTGTGTGTGTGTGTGTGTGTGTGTGTGTGTGAGTACGCCTTTGTGGTGCAATTACAGATCAAAGAAATGTGAGGGATTGAGCGTAATAAGTAAGTATTACTTTGGAATATCCGGCAGCATTTTGATCTAAATGAGACGTGACAAAGATGAACGCAACAAATGGATCACAGCATCCGTTTCAGCTCTCACTAAACAGAGTTAACAGTCTGCTTCACTGGCGGCTTCCTTTGTATGGAAATTCAGAAAAAAAAGCTGTGCAAATAGCTGCTGATCCAATTTTAAATTGGATCAGCTTTATTATTGTTATTATAGATTCTCGTTTAAATGAAAGTGGAGATAAATTGTCTCCGTTTAGTTTTTGACGAAAAACCAACAATCAACTAAAGGTGATAGATGTTTTACTTTAGATGGATGCAAGACATTTGTAGAGGATGGCAGAAAATGTGATGGTTTGTTTAGGTGTGTGTGTGTGTGTGTGTGTGTGTGTGTGTGTTAGCCTCAGGTAGCAGGAGATGAAGCTGAAGCAGATATTAGCACCTGTCAGACTCTGTCGGCATCAAACCTAAGGAGACACCTCTGACCCAGAGAGGCATGCAGTTACAGTAATTACACACACACACACACACACACACACACACACACACACACACACACACACACACACACACACACACACAATATGCACGCAGTGGCTCAGCATTCAAGGGCCACAAATACAAACAGACACACACTAAGAAACTTTAGAGAACACACTCTACATTTGTACGCATACACACAATAAACCATGTCAGTCTCTCTCTCTGACACACACATGCACACACACGTGCACACGCACACACACACACACACACACACACACACACACACACACACACACACACACACACACTTGTATTTAGCAGGACCCAGATCAAAGTGAAGCCTTCAGACTGTCAGTGCTGCGTTGCCTCGGGCTGACAGCAGCCACAGTTCATCCAGTGTTTACATTACAGCACTTTCTACTCTCTGCACACACACACACTTCACCGGCTGATCTGCAGCCTGATAAGATGGCCGACATCTTCACACACACCTGAATTATCCTGCGGTGAGGGGAGGGCAGCTCGTCTGGTGGAGTCAGACAGTTTTAGGAATAAAAAGGGGGATTTTTCACGACATGATGAGACGTTTTTTTTCGGGGGTCACAAGTGCAAATGTGTAATAAAAAAAAAAAAGAAGCTCTGGGTCGCTAAAAGTGAACCTATGAGCTGCCAGGAGTTGGGAGGTCAGAGGTCACAAGACAGTAGATGAACAGGAACATGAACTCATCGATTCAGAAAGTACCGTTGATTTTAGGAAGTTCTTTTCAGAGGGTTCATCCTTTAATGAAGTGTTACAGCAACGCTAATGAAATTATGTTTGCAAATGTGTTGATAGTGGGAGTATCTCAATGTGTGTGTGTGTGTGTGTGTGTGTGTGTGTGTGTGTGTGTGTGTGTGTATGTGTGTGTGCGTGTGTGTGTGTCCAGCATGCTTCTACTTGCCTCCCTCGGTCTCTGCTGTTCTACTTTCTCTCTGTCTGTCTGCTTCCCAGATATAATAAATAATGGGAGATGACTGGAGAATATTGACTAAAGGAGAATATCTCGCCCAGAACAAACAGTGAACTAACTAAGACCTAAACATAACTCTAAGCCTAACTCTAAAACCAAGTCTGAAGCCTCAAACTGTCTTCTGAAGGCGTACAGCGTTGCTTGTTTGACCAGCGTCCGACTGAAACGGCCGTGCAGAAGACCTTTTCAGATTGAGACCTGTTAAGAGTCTCAGTTAAGACTTCTGAGGGTCTGAATGCTTCTGATGTGATGAAAACAGTAAACCGAACATCCGAGCCAAGATGGAGGATCAGCGCACTGATTTAAACTCAGGTTTAACTTATCAACTTATCAGCCCTCAGGCCTGCGCGCGCACACACACACACACACACACACACACACACACACACACACACACACACACACACAAGTTGTATTACTCTTGTTATTGCCTTATGATAAATTCTCCATTTCACTCTTGAGTATCAATAGTGTGAACTTTCCTTTTCGATGATGCTCAATGAGAGGACATCTTTTCCGTTCCCTAGTGTTTCTTTTCTGAGCTAAAAGGAATCAGATCTGATGTATTTTGGGTCTCCAGAGTGTCTGAGGTTGAAACCAGAGATGTGATCTAGAGAATAAACCGCTGTGAAAGTAGCGGCCCGAGGCGCCGCATGGAGGAAGATCTCCATTTCAGAAGCTTTTAAAAGCTCAGGATTAGGATTAGTGGAGCGGCCCTTTAAAGTGTCCGGAGCAGAAGCTGTATGGTGTGATGGGACAACAGCGCGGGAAATGAGGAAATGCACCTCAGCGTGTGTGTTCAGAGTAACAACAAAAGATTTTTTTCCAAAATCATAACATTATTCATTTCCACTTTGTGTCAAAATGAACTTGCAGAAATTCAGAACTTGCAATGAAAAATGTAGAATTGTTGAGTCATTGCTTATGTTTTGTATCTGTTGTACTTGATTTTCTACTGTAGCTTGTGAACGCAGTGCTTTTTAAGCAGCTGATGTGATGAGTTTCCTTCAGCAGCAAGACAAAGTGTCTGCAGCGAGTTTTAAAATCTCTGAAAGTTGAGCCGGAACGTAAACTCTGATCTTCTGACTGCTTTGTTTGTTGCCTCATTTGATTTCTTTTCAGCAATGCCACTACATACGTTCCCAGTTCTCAGCTGCTTGATTCATCACAACTGTTAGAAATGCTGGACAAAAACTATGAAAACAATGCCAGGAGTTCCTTCAGCTTCATACTCGAATGAACCTCTCACGGGATTCCCTCAACAACCTGACCTGCAGGAGATCGCTGACGTCACGCCGCCGCTCTTCCTGTCTGAAAAACCTCCCTGCTGCTGTTATTAATGATCAGGCTCTCTGTGATGGGAGCTGACAGGCAGGAACGCTCTGACACAAGTATGAACTGAATGTGATCACAAAGGGAAGGAGAAGGAGGGAGGAAGGGAGGAGGAGGGAGACAAAAAGAAACGCTGAAAACACCAGGAGAGGAGGGGATGGATGGCAAATTGTAAAGGAGAGATGAAACAATTAAGAGAGAGAAGAACTGCTTGTTTTATTAAATGGACTAAAGTTAAGGGAGAAGTCACATCAACAGTGAACTGAAGTGATTTAAAAGAAACTGGTGTAGACTTAGTAGATGATGGTGGATCGTGAAGTTAGATACAAGCTTTTGTGTTAATGTTAACGTCTTTTATTTTTTTTTAAACCTCCACCAGACATTTAGTCCCTCTGGAACTTTTCAGACGTGCAGCTGAAACAAATGTTAGATTCCAAACCCACTTTCATTTTGGTAGGTTTGACAGAACGATTCTCAGGTTACTGAGAGTTCTTTTTTTAAACGTCGTTACTTTGACCAACAAAAGGCAGGAAGAGGTCAGATTGAGCAGCACTGCAGTCCGTCCTTAAATCAAAAATACCGATCTGCTGTCAACATGACATTTATCTTCATCATGTCAGGACTCATTTAAGTGCAAATAATTAGTTAAGATCCTAAGTTCTGCAATATTATTAGTGTATATGTCCTACTCTTTACCGGTAGCTGGCTACTGCAAGGATTTCAATACATTTCTAAAATATTATTATTATTAAAAACAGAGCTAAAACTGGCAGAATGACTCCAGCCTGTACCTAAACACAAACACACATCTTTAGAGGGCAACGTTTTAACTACAGAGAACCAAGCCAAAATAACAAGAAATAAGAGTTTTCAGCCTATAATAATAATAATAATAATAACCATAATAATGATAATAATAACCATAATAATAATAATAATAATAATAATAATGATAATAATAACCATAATAATAATAGGGTAATATAAAATGAATGTCATTTGCATTCATCTTCTGAGGTATTCGGTTTTAAAACTAATTTCTTTCCATCTTCAGAACAGAACTCTGTGAATTGAACCTGTTGTCTTCTTCAAACACGTGACAGCTGATATGAAAGATCATTTTCATTTTGATGTGTGATTTGTGTATTTGGGGGGAATTCCCCACAGCTTATAGCGATTGAATGTCAGCTAGAGATTTACTGCTCTGTGAATGTGATATGGAACTTTTTAATGATCAAGTTCAAGCATGAAGAAACAGAGAAAAGAAAAGAAAAAAAAGAAAACTGTTTTGACAAAGGCACAAAAATAACTAAAAACACGTCGGATTCTGTCTTATAATTTAGAACTATTATTATAGAATTAGTTTAAATAATTCAAATACGTATTTTTAAAAAAGCAATAACTGTCGCGTGGTCAAGTCAAACGGAATTTTACTGAGTTCAACCTCCATGACATGTGCAGCTTCACATTTTGATTATAGAAGTGACAGGAGCGAGCAGAACAGCTTTTAGAGACCCCAGCAGATTGATTCTCTGCTGACTCCACATTAAATCCACACAGACATCCTCCTTTAGGAGTCACCAAACTATAGCTGTCCATTCAACACAATGGTCAAATGTAAACGTTACTCGCTGAGAAAACACACCGATAACAGCTGGAGGTGCGCGCACGTTGCGCTGATTGGTCCGATTTTACAAATCCAGCTCTAATGATCAGATCTCAGTTTAATTACACAACTCATTTGAGGCGTCAGACCCAAAATATGTTAATTAACGCTTTTGTTTGTGAACTGAAACGACAGAAACGCGACTCAACACTTCAACCACAACAGTGTTCAAATCTTGAGGAAATTACGCATCTGTAGCTTCATCACTAATGTC
>NW_027176713.1:0-30302 GCF_023349555.1 Cebidichthys violaceus
CGAGACGCCATTACTCCACGATAGCCTTACATTGCAAACAGTTGTCTGATGTTATATCAATGATCTGAATTCAGCACTTTTAAGTAAAAGTACACAAGTATCAGTTTAAGAATATACTTAGGGTGAAAGAGTAGGAGTAAAAAGTACTCACATGGCTCCTTTCAGTATAATATAATTATATTACTGGATTATAATGAGTGTTGCATTAATGGAGGGTAGATTATTCTACAATAATACTCTTAAGATAGATGTATTGCAGTAAAAAGTACAACGTTAGTGGTACGTAGGAGAGCATATTGAGCCAAAGCCGTTGTAAATACTGTAAGAGAAGGTAACAAAGAATCCTAATCATAAGCCAACTATTAATGTTTTTGGGGGAGGGGAGGGGAGGGGGGAGGGGGGGTATGCCAAGTCATTTTCGGTGAAACGGATGAGCTAGTTGTTTCAAACAATGATGAAGGACAAGCACCTGAAGCCTGCGATAACCACAACACAATTATCTCCGACTGCTACAGTACGACCCAGAGAGATCTGCATTAATTAAAGCACACAAGCAGCCAGTTAATCCCGCATGAGAAGTGTCAGGGAGGAGAGCCGCATGTGTTTGTGAGGTGATTAACTCCAAAACCTGGAAGATGCTGTGAACAGCACTATAGGCTGTGATGTCAGCGATGCTGCCGCTTGATGTTTAATACGCCGATACTTAATCAGAGATTGATGTTTACCAGAGGGAGCGAATGTGTTGGATGTTGATGTGGAAGTTTTATGTGTGTTTAATTAGAAAAAGCTATAAAAAATGTAAAAAAAAAAAAAAGGTTCATCTTACTCTTCTCTGGCCCCCCCCCCCCCCCCCCCATCCCAAAAAAATAGTGGTTCAGACAGGAAATCCGTAATTATCTGCTGAGCCTAAGCTTGAAGCAGCATCCTCTGAAGTTCCCTCAACCAGATCTCAAGGTGACTCCTTTCTGCAGACGCAAGGACCACTTTTCTTTTTTTGCCAAAATTTACGTCGACGTTCCGCTTGGTAGCCGCCCGGAAACAATAAGCAAGGCAAACATCTCCCAATCTTCTGCTCTCATCTCTTATTCCGCTATGTCTGCATTTTAATCTTTCCATCATAATTAGCATTGTTGATGCATAATAATTAATTTTCATTTTAAAGTCAATTTTTTTAATTTGAAAACACTTAGATAGCTGTTCTTGATTATCTTTTTGAGAAAGCTATAAAAAATGCTATTGTTTTGCGTTACAAGTTTATTTAGTCGCCGAGCTTCTCCGTGACGCACTGCGATGCCTCTATGGATGTTTTTCCACTTATAGTTTGTGTGTGTTTCTGTTGTCGGAATATGAAAGTGTTCTATTTTTGTGGGACAGGCTGTTACAGTCTCAAAAATAAAACGCCTGTACACACAGCCTTGAAGTCAGTCACACGGTGAGCCAGTTGCTGCAGGAGCATCGCCACCTCAATAATTCATCTCTCCGAGTCTATTTTCACTTATTAAATTAATTAGTTAGGTAATTAAAAGTACATGTTTTAATTAAATTTGCATTGAATTCAAACACAGGGCCTCCTCCTGGAAAGAAAGGCATCATGGGATGAAGTTCATCAGCTTGAATGAACTCAAACTTAAAAATTCAATTCCATTTGGGGAGATGTGGATACGTTAAAAAGACTTATCTGTTTCATGCTCTGTGACCATTGCAGGCGCTGTCTTTTGAAATAAGGGCTGGAGATAGTGACACTGCACCGCCTGACAGAGACGGCGCTGATTCAAAGGAAAGGTTTGAAGGCGCTTTGCCAAGTTGTTTAACTTACAAAACCTCAGACGTATAACAATTATTAATAATTCTCACAGGCCGTGAATAAACCCTAAAAAAAATAGGGCTCGACCATTTATCAGCCTGGCCGATTATCGACTGTGATATTCAACAATTTTATAATTATCAGAATCGGAATTTTACATCCGGATTGCCAAATAAATTAATACAAAAAAATAGGCTTCTTTGTCAATCGACAGCAAAGGCTGCTGTGTCACAGACGGGCAGACCGGGGAGTGAGCAGCTCCCTTTAAAACCTCCTGGGCCCGAGCGACCCCGCCGACGGGGGCAACGCATTCACCCAAAAGAATTCACCCACTCATAACGTTCACTCATCAGTAAGGAGTACGATGATGGCGCATAGCTGCTCAAACCGCAGCTCCTGCGCTACAAAGTCATCTCAGCTGTTTGTACGAACTCCAAACACAACATGTGACAAAGCTACGTATAATACCAAGTAACACAATCCATATAGCGCCCCCTAGGCAGACCCACTCGCCACAGTTATGCCAATAACGTTTTGAAAAATGAATTCAATGCTAACACCCGTTAGCTCCGGAGATCGCTAGCATGTTTTTCACATTCCGCTACGACACAGCCTCGCAGCGTTACTTACAAGACAAAGCCATCATCATAATCCACATTATCGATCACATCATAAACCAGCTCCTTACTTTGAGATGTTCTGCAGCAACAACAAAAAAATAATCCGTTCATATTTACTGTCCATCAGTTCATCGGACGCCGCTCTGTGTGGATTCAAAGCTCGCGCTGCCGTCGTGTGCCTCGTGTGCATGCTAGCTGAAAGGGGCGGGGTTATACGTCTCAGCTAATCGGATTTGAGAAATTTGACACTCGGGTAGTTTTTTTATTCTGATTGGCTAACGGATTATGTCAATCAAACTAACGTTGGGTTGTTTCAACAGAGCAGGCTGTGACGCGTCTATGGAACGTTCTTTGGGTCAAATCGGCCCTTCACACGGTCTGAAAGGCCAAGGAAGAAGAAATCCCATGGATGACAGACATAAACAGTCTCAGAGAGGATCCAGGCTCTCAAAATGATGCTGCATATGGATAAATTGAACACTATTTGTGATAAAAGAAGTGAAATATATAATTATATAGTATATAAAATTACAATGGAACAGCTGGAACAAAATTACATTTTGGTTGACCTCATTTGACCTCTCCGTACTAGATCAAGATGTACTAGATAAAGCTTCACTTTATCAAAGTAAACATTTGTTTAGAGACCCTCAACATATAGTTCTATGATCTGGGAGAGCTTGAAAGCTCATATCTACATGATTTCTAAAAAGAAATATCCTGAAATTGCTTCTGGTTTTTTTCAGGCGAAAATTAGAATTTTCAATTTGTGCTGTGTGCCAAATCAGGTGTGCAAAATTGCTGTCAACTAAGAATGCTTTCAAAAATGGAAGTGTTAACAGTTTCTTTTTATGAATTTACAAAATGCAAAGTGAGTGAACAAAAGTAAAATCTAAATCAAATCAATATTTGGTGTTACTACCCTTTGCCTTCAAAACAACATCAGTTCTTCTCGGTACACTTGCACACAGTTTTTGAAGGAACTCGGCTGGTAGGTCCAAGCCCATTTGCAGACATGCAGCCCCAAACCTGCAAAGAACCTCCACCACGCTTCACTGTTGCCTGCAGACACTCATTATTGTAGCGCTCTAGCGAAAATCTGCCTTCTTCTACAGCCAGATATTTCAAATGTTGAGTCATCAGTCCAGAGCACATGCTGCCATTTTTCTGCACCCCACTTCCTCTGTTTTGGTGCATAGCCGAGTCGCTCGGCCTTGTGTCCGTGTCGGAGGTTTGGCTTTTTGGCTGCAGCTCTTCCACGAAGACCACTTCTGGCCACACTTCTCCGGACAGGAGATGGGCGTACCCGGGTCCCACTGGTTCCTGACAGTCCTGAGCTGACGGCACTGCTGGACATCTTCCCATTTCGAAGGGAAATAAGCTTGATGTGTTTATCTTCTGCTGCACTGAGTTTTCTCGGCCGACCACTGCGTCTACAATCCTGCAAAATCCCTGACTGTGTGCAAGTGTACCTAGAAGAACTGATGCTGGTTTTAAGGCAAAGGGTAGTAACAACAAATATTGATTTAAATTTAGATTTTTCTTTTGTTCGCTCACTTTGCATTTTGTAAATTGATAAAAGCTCCAAAAGTCAATAAATCTAGCGAGGAAGTCGCCAAGTCGGCAACACTGCCAGCCATACCCTTTAGGCCTCCGCCCAAAAGCCACTCCCCCAAAGTTATCATTATGAACATAAGCATAACGTACATAACTTTGAACATGGCCATTGTTAGTCCTCAAAGCTGCGACAGGCACAGATACCATTTTTCCTTTTTTTGTTGATTGAGACGTAAAGAGAATTTCAACAAATATAATAACCCACCCTAACTTGAATTATATATTGTTATGCTAACTATCAATTCATCCTACAACACTGATAGTTTAATGAATACATATAGATGTTTATGTTTTAAACTATTAGCAGGACTAGTTTTGTCAATCTATTTCCTCCGTTCTGATTTAAAATGAAGCTATAAGCAACTCAATCACTGTGTTGTTTGAGCATCAAATTTGATTTTTCAATTCCAGGAAACAGTAAAAAAAAAAAAAAATGGGTAAATAACCTGCAACTTATTTGCTCAGCTTGCCTTAACCAGCTGTACATAAGGGCACAGTCACTGAAGTTTGGCTTTTACCTCCGTTTTCTATTGTTTGTCCAAAAAGACACATTTCTATGGCGCAATGATTAACGGTAAGGTAAAACATCAGTGAGTCTAGTTACCGAGTTTGGAGCTCTGCAGGGCAGCACAGCTTAAGGAAGATTGGATGTAGAGGTTTACAGACAAATACGGAGAACTGTTTGGTGTTCATTTCATTTGTTCAGCTGTGCAAAGGATTCGGTTTTTCGCTTGGTACAACAATGCCGAGCAGAGCTGTTTATCCAGTTTGCCTCTGTGGTCATCGACACTTCTGCACGGAGTTTACGTTCACGGTTCAGATTGTACACAAGCAGAGTGACGAGGAAAGCCATCATCTGACGCGTAAATCTTGTGCTATCACTGGGTATTCACTTTAGGACATGAAAGCCTGAGCCCGTGATTTAGTAAGTACCCAGTTTTATGCACTCTTACCGAGTCATTGTGATGTGAACAAAAGAAAACTGAGCCATTGAAACAAGAAAAAAAATGTGTACAGAAAAGAACAAAAGAGACGAGTTAATGGAAACAAGATGGAACACACTTCTCTACAACGGTTAATTAGTATTTTTGAGGAATTGTAGTAGCACCAAGAATATTGGGTTATTTTAAGAATTTTATTTTAGACCTTGAGTAATCGTAGCAAATGTGAGGGTGAACGTCTTCCAATTATGTCGATAATTACCTTTAACCACATCATTAGGCCCTTATTGAAGACGGTGTGTGACTTCCTGCTCCATATGGTTACGGTTTTGTTTTGCTCTATATGAAAGAAAACATTCAGTTTCTTATGGAAATTTACTGCATATTTGAAGTTGTGAAGTTGATCCATGTCTGCATTAATTACCTCTAATTAGTTGAATGGAGAAAAAGATTGTTAATAGAAGCCTGGTGAACTTCTATTAGCATTCATTCATAAGATGCAGTTTGGAAGATGAGCTCACCACAAACTTTAATCTTATCCTCCGAATTATGAAGAAAGCGTGAATCGTAAACAACACAGAGGGAGGAAACGTGTTACCAGTAGTTGCTGTGACCTTAAAGACTCTTTTTTTTTATAGAAAACATTTCCTCCTGCAGCCTAAAGCATATTTGATTTAGTCCAATCTAAAAAAGAGAGATTATATCCGGGCATGCTTTGTTTCTTAACGTAGAAATTAAATCCTTAAGTGCATAAATTAAATACTTGTGCAATTACAGAAGGTAAAGCATGAAGCGAGTGAAGCTCCCTGCTCTGGTTGGCTAAACGGCTGCATTGTAATTACACTCCTGCTTGGTTGTAAGTCTCCTTTATAACATGTCATTTCCATCCCCTGATTATCTCACCTGTCTGGCTTTAGGGTCACTGACAAACCGTGAATTAGCGCTGAGCTCACCTGCAGCAGTGGCAACAACATTAGCGCCAGTGAGTCTGCACACCAACCGAGCGTGAGCTTTGTGTGCTCTGGCCTCTCTTCTGATGGTTATAATAACTGCTCAGTGATCCAGATGGGGAGTTTGGTTTTTTTTTTTTATATTTTTTGATGGATAAAAAAACCAACACTCTCTGGAACAGTTTGAATTCTGTGGCTTTTGTTTTCTCATTTCCTCATTAGCGATGCCCTGTGGTTTTTAAAAAATCATCGAACTGTATTCAGCACTATAGAGCCATGCCCCCCCCCCCCCCAAAAAAATAGCAGATGTATCATTTACAAGTAAATGGATCCACATGGCTACAGCTTATTCAACTGGTGGTTACCTTTTGAACCAACTGTAATGCCTTGGATAATTACATTCTGTTTCTCTGGCTATTATTCATCATTTAAAAGGTCAAGCGCGTTATTTGCAACATCAAAAAAAAAAGAAAAAAAAAGGAGCCTTGCATTGTGTGAGCCAGCACTCAGTCTTCTGGTTGCTTAGTCACTTTGATATGTATGTGAATGTCAAATTAAAAAAGCGGAGCCCTAGCATTACTGCGAGTGAGGAGCCTTTGTGTAAAGCTGAGGTCTAATCACTTATTCAATCACAAAGCACCGCGTCCCGGTTCTCCTCCACCCTCCCACCACTGCTCCCTCTAAAAAGCATGCTGATTTTCTATTTCGAAAACCATGGATACACTTGAATAAAATATATATTTATGTCCATAGCCAAGGCCTTAATTGGTTGCCTGAAGTACTAACAAGGTTCTCTTGGTGGCTGTAATTAAATTAGAATCCATTGTCATGTTAACTAGGTAATTAAGTGAGCCGCAGATGATCTCTGAGAAGTTTCTCTTTCTGTCATCTGCCAACAAATATATATCAAGCATCGGATACTAAAAAACTGAAATGCACAGGGCATCGGCACAGACGGCCGCAGAGTCGACATAATCACAGAGATGTTGGAAAGATAATGCGCCTAAAAGTAGAAACTGCCGTCTACTTGTTTAGCTCTTGTGAAACTCATCTCCCAACCGTCAACACCGAGGACAACGTGGCGCCGAGCCAGCATGCAGAGTGTGGATCAGACTGTTCCTCTCCTCACACCAAGAAGGGAAAGCACCAAACAAAAAAAATGGACGCTTTAGCTTGTAATGACATGAAGTGCTCACTAAAATGTTAAGGCACCATTTAAGGCCATCACGCAGCGCTATCTATATACAGTTGCGCTATGTTAAAAGATGATTTATTCATATTCACAAGAGAAAGATTCCACAATAAGCCCCAGCAGGATTCATATCTTTTTTTTTTTAGAAGTATGGGCTTTTACTCCACCATATGCTCCACACTTCACAGTCAAGATCCATCAAAGAAACAATGAGGAAGTGTACATTCATAACGTTCCAATAATGTTATGTAATGGAACATTAGACCGTAATGCACAACCAAAAAACGGTTTCTTTATTGGCCCACTAAAGTGCGGTGAACCGGAGAAACACAGCTCCTGCCATGTGCTGTATCACTGCTAAATGTGCAGACTGCACTCACAGAGAGAACCATTAAGGATTTGAAATTGTTCTTCCAGAATATAGAAAGTCTATAATGCACAATTTTTGTGCAATTCTAAAGAGTAATCTCCTCAGGTGTGCAGGGCAACTATTATCCCGCAGATCACCTGCCCCCGGAGAGGTGGGCAGTCCTTTCACCTTGCACCTGCTGGTGTTTGGCAGCACACGCCTCACACATCCCATCTCTGCATCTGGACGACGCCAGATGTTCTTGAATAATTTCTCACACAGGTGAAAGTTCTCTCTCTCTCTCTCTCTCTCTCTCTCTCTCTCTCTCTCTCCCCCCCCCCCCTTTGCAGCTGAACCTCAACTTGCTCGCTATTTCTTCCAATCCAGACACGCCAAGACACACGCGAGCAATCTCTGCTCAGATAATTCTTACTTTAAACCCTTTGCTGCAGCGAGGGGAGGTGAAAAGCTAGAGGGAGGGGGGGGGGAGACACACACACCGGAGAGCCGTTTTTCCACTCATTTTATTTGCCTCCCGCTGAAAAATAAGACTGTAACCGGATCCTGAAAGGTAGCATGTCTCAAATGCATCACAATGTCCAAAAAGCAGATGGCTGTCTAGCAGGGCAACAGTTCTTTCTCGGAGACGTTGAATAATACATGCATATCTTGCTGTGATCCAGTGAATTCAATAGCCTATAGAAAAGGATTGCTCTCAACGTAAACCATTTTGCTAGAGGCTGTTCTCTTTCCTCAGGTCCGGTCTCCCATAAATAATTTGCCTTCAACCTTCACATGCATAAAAATTGCAACTTGTTGGTTATGAGAGAGAACAGTGAGGATGCACTTTGAATGCCAATGCGCCGATGAATAAACAATGGCTCAGTGCTCCAGGAGCTGCCAGGAGACATTGCTTTGAGTCCACAGGCTTCTCTTAATGGGTTTTCACCACAGACCAAGCCTTTCAGTCAGCTGTGAATGGGAGGCTGTTTTGATCTGGGGTGGTGTTGGAGGGTGGTGGGGGTGGTGGCGGGTGGGGGGGGGCACTTTAATAATTCCTATCAAAGCAACAATTCCCAAGGCACTCTGGACAACCTTGGATGAATCCTTCCGATTATCCTCCGGCCACTCAAACACGCTCTACGCCGTGATTGCACGGGCTTCCTCAAGCAACAGGCTCGAGTACACGAGCTCCTTACATTCGCTTTCAGAGCATGTCATCCCAGCCGAGGTCACTGCTATGTATCAAGTCTACCGGAGGCACCCTCTCGCTCTCGATCCACGATTACCCATCAAACCCTGGTAGTCCTCATTAAAACCTCCGAACCACCGGACATTCAAAAAGCAGTGCAAACAACAAAAACAGTCCGGATCCTGTGCAATGTCTCTGCACAGATATGAGGCGTGTGACAAAGCAAATCAAAAAGTCTGTGATCTCCCCCAGAGTGAACCGGGAGCGTTTGTATCTGCTGCGGTGCTACAGTGCCACCGGGTGGTGAGCGGACGCCACTGCGGGACTTCTTGTGTCCTCTTAATTAAAAGCTCACGACCTGGAGGTCAGTTGGCAAGACGATCGAAGGGTCACGTCATTGTTGTTCCTTTAATTAACTACACATCGTCAATTTACTCTTGTCCGGCTTTTGATGTCATTTTTCAAACCATCCATCTTGAATCGGACACGGTTATCGAAGCGATGCTAAATCAGTGGAATACAAAGAATTTCTAAAAATCTAGCCATGACACACGAGTTCAACGCATTCATCACTGATAGATCATCTTTATTATTATTTATTAAGACTCTCACTAAAATAACGCATGTCTTAAACAGAATATCCTCATGTACATGATCACCTTTAATGAACAGAACAGCATATTTTATGTAAAACATCACATCGTTAAAAGTTCCCTAAAAGAGAAAAGAAAATCTTTTTTTTTTGTGTGTGTGACAAAACCACAATGTTATACAAAATACACTTCTTTGTTGTTGTTGTTGTTGTTGTTGTTGTTACCTAACTGAATGAGCTCATTTGCATTTACTGTATGTGTAGCATATTTCATAGCATGGAAGGCTTTGACCGAAATCATAGCACTCATTGTTATTTTAAGTTTGCATTATACAATGTGTGACAAAGAAATATTTAAAAACCACGAGGTTATCCTCCATTCCCCCCCTCCAAAAGTGCTAATTTAGCATTCAACGATGACTCAGAGCAAGCTGTTTATTACAGAAAAAAAAAAAAAAAAAAATATATATATATATATATATATATATATACTGTATATCAAGAGGCTTCATGTACACCACATTAAGACGGTGTCTCATACTCTGTTCTCCTCAAAAGTGCTTGTTGAAGTCTGAGCAGACTGGAATAGAAAACAAGATGTACAGTACATTGGCCACATGTTAGCGGTGTGTGTTATTTATACAAATATAATACATTTAAAATGAATGTTATCTTATACACGTTCCTTTACTGAAGTCATACTGATAATAATAAAAACCCAGCAGACACTTTAGCTTGGCATCTCTTAGACATTAAATAAAATATATAAGCCGTCGTTTTTTCACTCTCTCAGCGTTACTTTCAGATAAATTTAAGACAACATCTGCGTACGAGTCACTTGTTCCCTTTAAGCTCCCTCAAAAAGCTGCTGCACAATGTGACCCTCCCAGTGTGATCCCAGCAGCTGCATCACTTCACACTTTTTTTTTTTTTTAGCAGCTCCTGACGGTTAAAACAAAAACACACTTTCAACACAACAGTCTGTTGGTCTGGCAGAGGATAAAGTGCTGTTTTCCTTTGGCCCCGATGTGGAATCGGATAAAACCAGTAGTAACAATCAGTCGTAAACCCCGGCCTCTGATCTCAGCGCAGCGCGATAAAAAGCCTCCTGACCCAGAGCCTTGGACAGCAGTCTGTGCCCGCGGGGAGACATGCAGCCCCGGCCGGGCAAATACCCAGCAACGGCTTTGCCGGATCTTGTGGGTTTAAGTCTGGGCGCTGCGTAATACCCCTCCTTGTGGTCATACTGTGTGGGTCGGACTTTAGTGCTCTGAGTCCTTCTGTTGGGCTGAGTGGAAAAGGAGCCCAGATGTTCAGGATCGAGCGGGGATTTGGCGTGGTAATGATAGTAGTGGCGATTTTCTCTGGTGCTCTGCGACCTGCCCGGCCTCCTGAGGATGCCGGGTTTCACGACGCCGGAGTAGCTGTTGACAGCGTTGGTCACCGGGAATCGATCCTGGTCGTGAACTCGTGCGTGGCCTCTGGTGCTGTGCTCGATGTTAGGACAGCCCCTCTCTGGAAGAGAGGGGACTTTGCGAAGCGGAGGCTGCCGCGAGGAGGAGGCCTCTCTGATCTGAATCCGCCTGGAGGGCCCTGGCTCCGCCCCTGACCGGTAGCCGTACTGCTGCCTGACGACTTCAGGGTCTGCCTGCTGAGGCCTCTGGGAAGCTGGGGATGTAGCTTCCACGTTTTGGCTTTCTGTCCTGTTGGCGGAGAGGAGGAAGGCGTTTCCAGGGTCCGACTTGCTTCTCGTGTGCATTAGGTCTCGGTTTCTCGCGTCAGCCGGCGAGACGGGGTCCTCATAAGGAGACAGGGCATTATTTTGTCGTCTGGATTTGCTCTCCTGCTTGACCGGTTGATACGAGACTCTCTGGAAAACGTCTGCATCTCTCGCCTCGTAAACAACAGTGTCCCTGCTCTCTATGTAAAGCTCCCTGTTCGCAGGAGGGACGCGGCGTGGAGAGTAGTTGTAGTAATCCGGCGGTCCGCTTTCCCTTGTGGAACGCATGGTGTAAGACTGACTGTGCCGGATGCCGCTTTGCCGGCAGGGCTCCCCGTAATAGCGGGAGCCGTCTGCTGGGTTAATATCAGAATAGGGGCCGTAACGGTAGTCGGCACGCGTGTTCTCAAACTGCTGGCGGACAGGGTGAACGCCGGTCTGGATCAGCCTCTGATAGGGCGCTTCCTGGCTCGGCGTCTGCTCGACATAAAACATGGTGTCAGGGGGCAGGACTTCTGTCTCTGCCAGCTCGTAGTGACTAATCTGAGGGGCGTGGAAGGAGCGAGCCCTCCGGATGGCTGGGTGCCCGACCGCTCTATCTTCAGACCTCTGCCACTGGCCTGGTTGCCCGTGGCAGCCGCTGATGAGGCGCTCGTCTCTGTTGTAACGTCCATATTGAGGTGACAGAGGTTGCCTTAACCCTAAAGTGCTGTAGCGGCCCTCGGAGGGCTGCCTGTACGTGTTTTTTGGCCCCAAAATGAGATGCGGCAGAGCATCAGGCCGAGGGCAGTGAGGCGCGGGCATCCGTCCCGTTTGAACCGGCCGACGGCGGTGACGAGGATTGCCGTAGACGTCCTCAACCGGGCCAAGAGGTCCGTCGTCTTCGGGGCTGTAGCGGTGGGTCGAGGAGGGCAGTAACGGACGTGGAATGACCTCCTCGATTGAGGCAGGCATGGAGGTCTCTGCCAGAACGGCGCGGAAATTAAATACATTGATAGAGTCGGTGTTCACATATACAGGGGAGGTTGACGGGCTCTGGGCGGAGCAGACAGGTTGGGTGGGCGTTGACACCCCGACGCTCTGATAGGTGGGTTCTGCTTGCGCGGCGAGTTCTTTCTCCTCCCTGCGGTCCCTCCTCTTTCCACTGCCGTCATCCAAGCTCCCTGACCCGAGGGGGCTGACGTTAGGCGTGAAGTTGCACGCGCTTTCCTTCCCATCGATGACCGGCAACGGCTCAGAGCCGAGGTGGGCGGGTAGGAAATGAACGGGATGAGGGCGGCAGTGGCTCTCTACAGGGCCGTGCGTCGACGTTTGCCACTGGGAAAGCGAGGCGACGTGAGGGCCGCAGTACTCTTGGGGGTAGACTTTGAGGTCGAGAACAGAGGGCCGGGGCGGTCTGTCCTGGGCGTGAGGAGCCTCTGGTCTCTGGAGGGGTTGCGATGGGACATTGCTTCTTCTCTGGGAACCGCTGCTGGCCTTGTGGGCAGATTCGGCCAGCGCCAACGCCAACTTGCGCGCAGCACTCGTCAAGGGAGGGTGAGGAGGGAGAACAGACACTGAACTCATAAGTCTATCTGTTCCTGGGGAGGGATAAGACAAACAACGCTACAGTATGACAAGACAAACAAAGCTATGGTAAGACATGATGGGACAAGACACAAAAGCTTTCATAAGAAACTACAGAGTGCTTTAATATTTAAATAGATACCAACTACATACAGTACATAGCATGTCTGATGTTATAGAGGAGTGGTACTGACCTGGATCGGGCAGGTTCTGTGCGGACTGACTGAGGTCGGTCAGGGCCGAGCCCTGGCTCGCTGTGCTGAGGGGGCTGCAGTGTGGGTATGGCGCTCTTGGCTCCCTCCCATCTGCCAGTGGAGCTTTACACGTCTCTGCTGGGGGATGAGAAGAAGGAAGAGGAACAGGTGGAGGAGAGGCGGATGCATTCTGAACATCTGCCTGCGTCTTGAACGATTTCTTCCTGAGTTTAGGAGAGAGCTGCTTGGAGGTAACCTTCTTCCCACCTTTACAGAGAACAGGGCTAATGTCTGGAGATTGATAGCCAATGATGTTGTTGTTAGCAGAGAAGATGGGCTCCGATTCGCTCGAACAGCCTGCGCTCTTCCTCCATTTACTTCCATCTTTGTTGCGTTGCAGCCCAGGCGTCGCTGAGGCTGGGCTGCACTGAAAGGACATGGGGTCAAAGTCCAAACTATAGATGCCTTCAGCTGGCGGACAGAGATCGAGATCGTCCTCCTGGTGCGGCGGCGAAGCGCACGCCGCAGCGCGGACACGATCGGCACCGCCGTGACTGGCATTCGGCGGGTGGCTTCCGTGGTCGTCTTTGCTCCGGGCGCTGCGTGCGTCGTCTCTACAGACGCCAGACACGGCCCCGCCGGTCGAACGAGGTCGGCGGGGGCGGTAACTCGGGGGATCCCCTGAAGACGGAAACATTTAGACTGAATCATCTGCAGTCACAGAAACACCGATCTTATAAAAATCACTTGCAGTGCGCATGAATAAATTACCTTCCACATTATGCAAAGAGGTGAGAGATTCCTCACTTTTGGTGGAGCGCAATGTGCCGCTATCTCCTCTTCCACCTGCAGATATTTTCAGCATAAAATCATTTTTGCTCAATAAAATGAATTCCCGCTGCCTCTAAAAAGAACATTCCGATGCGTCGAACTGTCAAGATTAGTTGAATACATCGACGAGTTCAACTCGATTCACGCGTTCAGGCTGGGGAGCAGCAGAGGTGATCTAACCTGGCAGTGCGATGCTCTTTATCTCGTTAGGCTCGCTGGGGTGTCGCTTCAGTTTACGCTTGGACACAGAGTGAGACTTGCCCAGGTGGAAGAAGGAAAGCCAGTTCCCCACAGGAGACTTCTTAGGCTTAACTGGAGGCCGCTTTCCGCTACGACACAACAAACAAATCAAGTGGCAGTTACCCAACAAAAACAAAACAATAGGGCTGCTACTAACAATTATTTGTAATAGATTGTAATCCGAGTCATTGTTTAGTGAAGAACATGTCGAAAAAATGTGAAAATGTCCACTACAATTTCTCATTTCTCAAAGTTTTTAGGAACTATAAGTTCCTACTCGACTCAAATCCAAAAAATGATGACATGTTTCCACATGAAGGAGACGGATTGATAGAAACAATAAACAGGAGGACTGTTCATTAACTACCTCTCCATCGGGAGCTCGATGACTGTGTGGAACTTGCCCAGCAGAGCTCCGGGTCCCTCCCCGACCTCGATGTAGTCACTGTGGGTGAGGGAGGGGGTGGTGGCCGGGGAGCCCAGCTGTGCTTGAGTGCGAGCCTGGGCCTCCTCTAGAGACAGCAACTTTGTGGATGGGGAGCTGACCAGCAGGGACTTGGGTCTGGATAAGGTGTTGTTACCTGAACAAAACCAAACAAAAAAGGTGTTTTAGAGACGCGCTGAACAGAACAGACGTCAATTCGTTCCCATTTCAACCAACCTGTGCTTTCACGAATGATGGCATTGAGTTTAGCGCTGAAGAGGGCCTCGGTGTTGTTGAGGATGAACTCCACCACCACCGACTGGATACGCACCTCCATGAACGCCGCTGTGCCGCTAAAACAGGCCGACTCGATCTGTCTGGACCTGAAACACAGCCACAGAACAGCACAACCTATTTCACAGCTCTGGACCGCGGAGACGTGCCCCAGTTCTCCATCACAGATACGCTAGGAGGAAGCTACGCCGTTTGCAACACAGTTCGAGAGTCACCTGAGGAGGTTCGGCGCCCAGACGATCGCCAGGTTTTTAGTGTGCATGTTCGTGACGGGGCTGAAGGTGGCCAGGTGGGACAGGTGTCTCATGAGGTACTCCAGAGTTCTGCAGGTAAAGAAAGGCAAATATTTAATATACGTTCCCCTTTTCCAAATTTCCTTTAAGGCGGTAAAAAAAGGTCAATCCTGGGTCATTGGAGAGGGTCATTTCATCCAACAAACAGGATTAATGTATATTTATTTTAAAAAATGCCAACGTACTGCAGCACTGGGAAACGATCAGACTGATACGATAATTATCTAAAGCTGAGTTTTACATCATTTGGTGGCACATTTTCCAACACATTCAAATTAGCATCACAGCGTTGACTCGTTCTCATGCAGCACTCCCTTCCCTAGAAATAGAAATATCTTTTTTTAAATCCACTTCAGGCCACCAGGGCGCGGCAGTGAGCTTCAACCCTGACCTGTAGTGCGGAGGAGGCAGCTGCTGGATGACGTTGTGGATTTTGACCAGCCTCTCCTCATCTGTGGCGGCAGACACGGCCTCCTGTGAAGACGGAGGATGAAGCACAGCGTCACCGAGAGGCTGAGGGAGTTGCTTAAAAACAGTCCCACTCTCTGTTTCCCTTTAACATTCAGAGCTGCCAGTGTTTTTGGCTGAGTTAATCTGCTATTCTGTTAAAGCGTGCACATCCCCCGCTCTTCTTAGAGAGCTCAGCGTAACGCAATGACCCCATTTTTTGAACGGCACTTAAAACCGAGCCGGCGCTTTGACATGGTTTCTCCAGTTTCAGCACAAGTCCCCGCCCCAGTTCCACCGCTCCGGTCCTTACAGAGAACCTGTCGTAGAGCTGGTAGGTGAGCAGCGGGTTGGGCAGCTCTCTGAAGTACAGCTTGCAGAGGGAGCCCACCGAGTGGATGTCCTGTCTGAAGACGTCCCTGCTCAGGTCTGGGACCTGTTCCGAGTCAAACTCGTGCCTAGACGAAAGAGCAGAAAGAAGGAGATGAGGAACAGCGTGGGAGACGCATGGTAACATGGTAATTATTAGCTTTTCAAATTCTGAAATTCTGCATTTTACTTTGATAATACTCCCAAAAGCTAATAACGTTCCAAGACTACCTGCTCCACCTCATGTTAAATCTGTCACTACATACTTATCATTGCCTAAAACAATTAGATGTGATGTCAACGGTCAACAAGGTTTTAATGTGAGAAAATGCCCCCCTTTTTTTTTTTTTTTGGGCTGTCAACACAACACCAGATTACAAGCCTCTCCGATTTATTCCGCTAATGAGAGTTCGCTTCGTGAATTCTTCCCGGCAAACATGGAATAGATGACAAAATCATTACAGCCACTCAAAGCGGCACAGCTTGAATCAAAATGTACTTGATGGGTTTGCGGGCACAGCGAGCGTAGCTGCAGCTATTCTATTGATCTGTTCTGTATATTTGGGGTTAAACTTCTACAAACCTCAGTTTCTGGATGTTGGAGGAGATCCCGGACAGTCTGTAGATCCCGTCCACGACTCCATTGTTCTCTATGAAGTCAGCGCAGCTCTTAACGACCTGCGGGACTACAGGAGAGAGGCCATCACACCGCAGGCCTTTCAAATCACAAATAGAGGCACACGGCTTTTTGGCGAATCTACAAGAATCTATTCAGAAGCACATCTGGCTCGCTGGTTATCCACACCACCGCCGACTCACATCAAACGTCACAGCAACGCGTCCCGAATCCCCTATACAGGCAGCCGACTCACTGGGTAATCCCTTCTCTATTTACGTTTTGAAAATGTGAAACCATTGAATATTTTACCCTCGTGTCCCGAGTTGTGGAGATACTCCCCCAGGTCACAGCCGAACACTCTCTCTTTGAGGATGCCGCGCTGCCGCAGCTTCTGAGGCGGCGGTCGAGACTTCATGAAAGTCCTCAGGAACGTCACAAGCTTCCCATGCTTCTTACACACTGATCGAAAGATAATAATACACTTTATTTGTATATTTCATACGGGAAAAAAAAAAAAATGCAGCACAAAGTCCCTTACAATAAAGGAAGATAGACGTGGAATGAAGGTAAGAAAATCCACATAAGAAGGTTTGACATCACACAAATTCACTACAGTCTCCATTACGCCGAAATAAGCTTTTTTTTGAACCATCTCAGAAGGTCTTCCCTGTGCTGTGACCTCACTGCAGCTCTTATCTGTGTCGGGTACGGTGGGGGTTCTCAAAAACACACACACACACACACACACACACACACACACACACACACACACACACACACACACACACACACACACACACACAACAGCCACTTTAAATCAATCCATCTCACATCCTGGGAGCTTAAGTCTTAAATAAATCATCGAGCAGAAGGGCGGACACACACATATACACACACACACACACACACACACACACACACACACACACACACACACACAGAAGAGTACCTGGCTTCGGCACCGAGCTTTGAACACTGGGGGGAAGTTTGTCATTTATCAGCTCAACACAGTCGCAGGGAAAGAAACCAACCTGCAGAGGGGGAGAGAGAGAGACAAGAGGACGAGCAGCGTCAAGACAAGAGACAAGAGCTGTTGATACACTTGGAAGTTCAAAAGGTCCAGTGGGGTTATTGCTTATTGTGCAAAGCATGTCAGGGTGTCACTCAACAGCAAGAAGAGACTAGCTGCTTTTTGCTGAGTTCAACTCATATATAGAAATAAAACCAAGCAGTGCGTCTCTGTCCCTCAGGATGAATTTCCTGGACAAAATGTATTTTGGGATGAAGGAGCGTTTTACTTAAAGACATCAACAATACAACCCCAGCTCTAGTCCTGTGATCCCTGCATTGATGATTCATTCATCTCTTAGGATATATTTAAAGTCATTTACATGCTGGTGTGCTTTTCCTTTCATGACGCTCACAAACGTCCCCATTTGTTTTCTCGTTCAGGTCTGTCTGGTTTGTCATGTTAACGGCTTGAGCAAACTGTTCGCCCCACGATCAAACAACGGTGTTTGCGTTGCCGTGTCTGTAAAGCAAACCGTCGAGTGAACGCACCAGCGCAGGTGTTTTCACCTGCAGCGTGTTCTGAACAGCAATATTCAAATATCACCAACGCAACAAATATTGAAAATGTGTCTATTTTTGGGGTGCATGTTTTGCTCTTTGCTCGATGTTAAAAAGCGGTTACCCCTGATGTCAGCCCTTACTGTTGAGCCCCGTCTCTGTCGAACAGTCGGTGTGAGTGAAGCACAGCAGACGATTTACCTGAAAGCCATGTTTCCCTCTCCACCAGCCCGTGTCTTCTTTGGGAGGCATGTCTATGACGGAGACAATGTCCCCCACCTGGATCACAGAGAGGGTGATTACATTAAAAAAAAAAAAGGCATTGCGATGGGATCAGAAATGTGCATATTTCCCCCTTGAAAATAATCCGGCTCAAAGATGCAAAAAAAGCTAATTGGATCAAGTTTCCTCGTATGGGCCTGTGTAACGGAGGCTACCTCGAAGGTCAACTCGTCGGTCGCCTGGGCTGTGTAACGCTTGGTGACGTGGGCGGCAGCGATGGCGGGGACGTTGATCGAGGCTTCCTCAGACACCAGAAGGTGGTTCCCCTTGTTGTCGATCTGGAAGAGAGAATAACGTCATTAGAAACAGTCGGAGTTAAGACGTGTTGGCAGAGCTCGGCTCGAAGGCTGGAAGCAGGAAGCAGCAGCAGCTGGTCCTGCTTTATTTCAAGTGATGCAGGGAGACGAGTAATATTGGCATGAGCAGCAAAACAATATGTTACCGCAGTAGGATTGAATAAAAGTAATCAGTATTTCCCCCTGGTGTTTACATTAGGCTTGCATCGACAATCATATGATTACATTGTGTCGGATTTTTAATTTTTTTAAGATTGATTCACAGCAGAAATCTCATCTCAAACAATCTCAAGACACGGACAAGTGTTCAATAATCCTGCTTCTGCAGAACGCTACCACCGCTGGTAACCTGGCATCACTATGACGATGCCCAGCAGCTGTTCGTCCAGAAATAGAACACGTAGATATTCCTCTTTTCTTTACATTTACATTGTTACATGTGATGAACGTGAATCCTCCAGTTTGGCCATAATGTCCTGTACCTATTCTCTGAAATGAATACAGATTTTCCATCAGCTGACTCCGGGCAAACAACTGTGCCCCCCCCCCCAAAAAAAATAAATGTGTGACTGTTCCTTTAAGTCAACTACTTAAATATTAATAGTGCATATTAAATATTGAATTCACTGAATGGGGTCATTTGTAGAGAGTGAATAACTGATAGGAGGATACCTCCATCCACGTTAGCACTGGACCGCAGTTGATCTTGTTGTCGGCAATGGCGGAGAAGCGGGACAGGTAGGCGGCCAGCATCTTGGTTCCTGACTGAATGCAGACACAAGATCGTCAAGATTAAGTAAAGTCGGCCATTTTCCACACGTCGTGCAACAGAACGGACTCATTTGAATCAGCTTCATTTCTAATCGGGGCGATTACAATCACAAATCTGGAGTCGTAGCTCTGCCGTACCTCAACAGTGTCCTTTAACGTTTCGTATCGCGGCAGCTCGGGGAGCTGGGAGTACCGGCGGTCATAGATGCACAGGTGCAGGTGTTTGTCCAGCACCCGGAAGTCTTCATAGGACCTCTTTACCAGCCAGTTTCGACCCTGACAAACAGAGACAGAACATTCCCGTAAGATTGAGCGAAAAAAAAAAAAAGTGTTTTGATATTAAACCGTGTGGTCTCATTTTCAGAATGTAGCAAGTAATGTTACCTGGCAAGTGATCTGGACCAGAAAGACCAGCTCTTTGGAGTCCAGACCAGCCTTCGGTCCTTCACTCTGCCCCTCTGCAAAGGCCAGCTACGAGAGACAGACGGAGAAGGCAATATTAAGAGGAGCCACGTCCTAAATAATGGATGCATGTCATACAACAACCTCTCTGTGTGTGTGTGACCTGGAATACAAGAGGAACATCATGCCAAACCACATTCATCCATTAAATAGTAAAACCGCTTTTATACTGAGCTAAGGGTTAGAGTATCAAAAGTAACATCGAATTACAGGAAGTAGTGCCTGAAAATAAGATGTACGTTAAACGATCTTTCATTGAAAAAAATCCCTTCATGACAAAGTTAATTTGAGAAATGAGTGCAGTGTATTTCCTCTACCACCAACACAGCACTGATTCATATTCTCTCTTCACCATAAATCCTGCAGTATGACATATATAATACATAAACTGCAAAAAAAATCAGCGCTCGGAGGAGGTATAGATTCAGCACGAATATTCTATATGCCCCCAAAACTGAGAAGATCAAAGCCTCGCAGGAGTTTGATTGATGGACGTTACTGTAGAGGAGACTTCAAAAGGCCGGAACCAAGGGAAGTGGTGGTTATTTATAACGGACAGCTACTCATCCAGACACACTGTTACACAACCCACAGCGACCTAGTTACTGCTCAACAGTAATACGGCAAAACCAAACTTACAAAATGCAGAAGGAGAGATTTGTTGTTGAATAAGTCACGATGGAGGAGCGCTCATTCACTGCAAGGGTTTGTGTGGAGTAAGAGCCTGAACCGAGAGTTAAGCACCGATGAGGGTCAGGAGGCCGAATGGATGGATGGAAAGCAGGGTCGTACAGAGAATTACAGAAAAACAATGATTCCATTTTGGATGAAAAATTAATAATTATGAAGCAAAACAGCGAAAATCAGGACGTTTCCATCGGAGGCATGTCTGAGCATCAATGCCTCTATGACGCTCACACGTCCAAGACGGCCCCTTTCAAAATAAAACGTGCTAACGCAGCTCACGCTTCCAACCCTTTGTGCACAAATTATTTTATTCACAAAAAATTGTTAGACCCAGAGGCTAAAGCTAACACATACACATCCAAACATTCAGGTTACCTCCCACTAAGGCATCTCAGACATCCATCCGCAGCTGGAGGAAGTGGCTCTTTGTTTATGTTCAGCCGGAGTCCTGGACCTCAGTAAGCTCCTCCAACTAGCTAAACCTCAGCAGCTCCTCACTCGCCCATTCGCCGTTACCCCCCTCCCCGCCGCCTAACGTGAAACGCTCATTCATAGGGCTTTGGATCGCCACGCGCTCGCTGCTCTATTCAAAGCAGAAAAATTAAAAGAGGATGCTTCCCCCTGTGTCTCTTACACCCCCCCCCCCTCCCTTCCTCCTCCTGCCTCCTTCATTCCATCTCTTCCCCCTCCTCCCTCTCCTGTACTCTGCTTCCGTTCGCCCCCTCCCCCCCATCATCTCTGAACCACTCTCCTTTCTCCAGTGACAAAGGGGGGGGGGTTGGGGGTTGGCAGCAAATGGGCTCAACTGGCACACACAGATGCACGAGCTCATCCATCACACAGAGGCGGAGCTGCACGAGATAGATAGACGACCCCTTCTTCATTCCAAAAACAATTCGCGTTCATTCCAGTCTCAAGGCGAGACGGGAGCTAATCTGGAGAGGAATCAGTGGGACAGGCAGCAGGCAGAGGCAGTCTGCTGTCCTTGAGCTATTCTGCGATTAGGATACATGAGACCTGATCAGTACTCCCTCCCTTCCTCCCTCCCTCCCTCCTTCTCTTCCTGCCGCCACAGTCTGTGACTATAGAGGCGGGCAAATGCATCATGGGAGATACAGCGGGAACAAAGACTCATTTCACACCTTAGGTTGAGATAAACTATAAATGCAACTATTAATATAAAAAAAGAATGTATTATGAATCAAAAATAAGATACTGAAGAAATCAGATTAAATTATTGTGTGTGTGTGTGTGTGTGTGTGTGTGTGTGTGTGTGTGTGTGTGTGTGTGTGTGTGTGTGTGTGTGCCGACAGCTTTCAGTGTCATTGCCTCCCCAGACTGATATTCTCTTCCGGCTCAGCTCGGCTTCTTTCTCCCCGTGGAGCTTTTTTTTTTTTTTTTTCGAGGTCACTGAAAGCGTCGCGCTGCTTCTCTCGCCTCCGCTCAGCTGATGGAGACATCGCATCACGGCAACCCGCGGCGGGACGTTTACCCAACAGAGAGAGACAGCCTCCTGGGAATTAAGACCGGTCCAGCCTGCCGCACTGTAGTCCGTTAAAAGCCACATAATCAGCCCCCCCCCCCCCACCCCCAGATATGCACGCTCTCTCTTTGTGTTGACGACTGCTGCACTCTGCTGGCAACCGAACGGAACTGCACTGAGGTCAACCAGGCGGCTAAGAGCCCCTTCCACGCGACTGAGCAACCACGAGTGCTTCACTGCTCCTCATCATCACTGCAGCAAACAAAAGTTAAATCTACTTCTTAGCCTATTCATTCACATCATTCATTGTGCGGTACGAGTCGTTATATCCATAATGACCCACGGTGACCACGGGATATTCACATCAAGTCTTTGCAGCTAATGTTGCAGATTCTCTCTAAATGTATTACATATATATAAAACTGAAGTCTACAGCGGTGGGGCTACTTTTGGCTCAGGACTGCTTTGAGCTAAATCCCATTGTCAGTGTGTTAACGAGCTCACAGGGACAATGCTAGCATGCTGATGTTAAACAGGTAAAACATCTACCATGTTTACCTTGCTATTACAGCTGAAATAGCGCACAACAAAGCATTTACCTTCAGCTACCATCCAACTGTCACCATATATTCCCACACCTCCTGTTGTTTTTGTGAGAACAGGTTTTGACTTTGAAAATGACTCATCTCTTAAAAATCCTGGATAGACTCCGCTGTCTATTGAGGAAAAGCTGCTGCATTGCATTTAGTCACTGGGTGACTTTAATCAAACGAATAAGTCTGGATCACAGGTTCACAGGTCAGACGATCCTCACGTTAAAATGCTGCAGAGGATTAACACACAGTAACCACGAAAAGAATGACTTATGCACGGTGGAGTAACATTCTGGACAAAAGAATATTCCATAGCTCTCCTGATAAACTACACGCTAAACTGTTTTGTGACATTTCCATGAAAAAAAGAAAAAAGAAGGTCGATGCAATAAAGTCTGCAGAAAAGAGAAACAAGGGTATTGATTCGACTGCCACGTTGCATTTAAAGAAGGCTGCATTTTCCGGAGCAATTGACCAAAATGGCTGCTGAACTTGAGCCAAAGACACAATTACTAAACATAGTAACTCTGTGCTGTAGAAAGTCACTGTGGGTATTTTCAGGGCTCACCTGTACATTGCCAAAGTCAACAGTCTCGTAGTGGAAATGGGCACACTCTGCCAGCCTGGGGAAGTGACCTCTGGGGAACGTCAGCCTATAGAAGAAGAAGAAGAAGAAGAAGAAGAAGAAGACAGCACAAGAGCCCCTCATCAGTATTCAACGCACTGACACTGTGATGGAGAGAAAAGCAAAGCTAAGCAAAAGAGGGAAAAGGCCTGTGAGGGAACAGGGCTGCACTTTGAGAGGTCCTCGTTTCAACCGGCCTAAATAAGAGCCCTGCTTCACAGGGAGCACCTACTTCTTCACGTTCTTGACCTTCATGCTGGCCGTGCTGACGCAGGAGCGCAGGAGGGGCTCGGCGGGGAGCTCTGTGATGTCATCGCTCCTCACCTGGCCAACAGAGACGGCACACGTCAATAAGAGTCAGTCAGTCAGTCAGTCAGTCAGTCAGTCCGTCCGTCCGTCAGTCAGTCAGTCCGTCAGTCCGTCAGTCACAGGACGACGTACGGAGAGACGATTGCACTCAAGACGGATCGTGTCGATCGGCATGAAACACCGATTGTTCAGCAAAAGATGCAGGAACCTGAAGGCCTGCTATGAGTATAGAGCAGTGAGTTATACATCGGTGCTAATGTTATGCTATACTGCTTATAGCATGATACAGTATAACACTGTTAGGATTATGTTTTGCTATGCGTTAAGCTATGTTATATTATGCTAATGTGCTATTATGTAGTGTTTTACACTATTGGTGTTATTCTATGCTAATCTGATGTTAGGGAATGCTATGCTACTGTTATAGCAATATAGCATTACTGTGTTTTACTGATATAATGCTAATGCTGTAATGCTATGCAAAGCTACGTTGTGCCATTTATCTTTATCTTCGGTTTTTAGGACATGTGACGAGTGTGCAAGCCCTCGTGAAAATCTAAATTAATACATATATATATATATATATATATATATATATGCCGGAAAACACAATCTGCTGCAGGTGTTTAGTCACACACCATAGAGACTTCTCTTCTTAAAACAGAAGGGTGAGTCAACTGAAGGGGAGAGGGCATCGCTTGTCTTATAACAGCTCTACCTCATCGCTCCTCAGGCATGCCCCCCCCCCCTCTCAATATGAAGCTGAGATCTCCTTGAATCCACTCCTGCACCAGATCCAACCTCCATCCCTTTGACTAGCGACTCTCACACGAGCGCCACGTGACCTAGAGTGACATGGTGGTGTGAATCACATACGCGACCAACAGAAGAAGGGCGGCGTGTCCGCTGGCGTGCGTCGACGTATTTGTTTAGTGCGAGTGGTGAGTCAGAGCGGTGTGCGTGGGCGTGTACCATGGCAGTGGATGTCTCCTGTGGCCGTGTCTCTTCTGGAGGACTATTGATGGCTTGAGGTAAGGCATCGTCCTTGTCCAGGTCAGTAGACGGGAGGACATCTCTGCAGAAACAAGACAGGCACGCACAAGAATTAAAACAACAGAAAGGTGGCATGACGTACCGCTTACATCCATGAAGTCTCGTCTGAGGGGGGGTTTCAAATAGGATTTGTAGTTTTTTTTAAATACACCAGAGGGAGCAAGTGAGGGAGATGAATTCACAATATGTGGCTTGGACTAAAAAAGCATGACATTGCAGCAGCATTGCACACAAATTCATGTTCTATTAGTTGTTTGAATCTCTAAGATTTAGAGAGAAATGCATTAATAAGACATTAAGAAAAAAAAATCATCATCAAAACAGATCTAGATGGGAACAAATCCTCTGGACAGATGCAAAATGGCAGCATCTCTCATGACCAAAAAAAAAAAAGCCACGTCTTTTGTATGCGTTGGGGAAAGCAAAGCTCGTCTATTCAGAGCTCCATAAAGGAAATCCACCCACAAGGGACTGCTTCACAAAACCTTCACTTGATATGTGACTCAGTGGAGGGTGAGGTGCATTCAGCTCAACTTTTATGAGCAACAAAGAGAGCAGAGAGAGAGAGAGAGAGAGAGAGAGAGAGAGAGAGAGAGAGAGAGAGAGAGAGAGAGAGAGAGAGAGAGAGAGAGAGAGAGAGAGAGAGAGAGAGAGAGAGAGAGAGACGGGCAGGCCTTGGATTTGTCACAGTGATTTAGAGTGATGAAATCAGGACAGGAGGCAAAGAACACGGACACACAGTGTCATCACTTATGTGATCCAGAGCTAATCAGATACGCAGAATGTAAAAACATGACACATACAGTGAGCTTTGGACCGAATGGAGCTTTACACAGGAACACCATTCCTGTATCTCACTCTGAAAACAGGGTCATGTTTAAGCCTTACCATTACATCTCTACTGGTTGTACTCATCTCATTCAAAGGCTATGGTTTTTATTTGTATTCTTTTACCTTTATTTAACCATCATGACATGTACAATATATTAAAAAGCAAACGTAGAACACAGAACAGAAACAAATCACAGAATTCTGCTCAGCCTACACGAAACGCAGAAGAAGAGATTCACTCACCCCTCAAGGACGTCACCACTTCCTGGTTGACGATGGGGTCCTGAGGCAGCGTTCTCAATCACCGCGGCAACCACACATCCAGCCTCCATGATGCTGCCTGACTACAACAACGGCCCGCTGTGGAGACACGTGAGGGGAAAGGGGGGGGAAAGGAGAGCGTGAGGGTGGGCGGGGCGGTTAGAAGGACGTGGGAGGAAGAGTCCGACGCAACGAAGATGACGACCCACTCGAGGCGGCGGCGTGTGTGTGTGTGTGTGTGTGTGAGAGACTCTCAAGGCAGCGATCCAGACCGTAATCTGCAATGACATCATGCTACAGTGCCGTGGGGGAGCTGCTTCAGTGATAATGCACGTCAGGGCTGCAAATTCATAGGATGGTTTCATGAGAACGTCAGCATCTCTTTAGCGTAGCACTGACAAAAACACACTCATGTCTTCACGTCTTCACGTCTTCACGTCTGGCTCAAGGAAATGTCAAGACTGTCACAGCAGCTTCAGTACACGTCACTGGATTAGGGTCGTTATTTCTGAATCTAAGGCAAAAGTTCAAATGTCAAAAAACAGTGAGTAGGAACTCCCGGCTTTCCCAAATATTAAACCAGGGTAACTGTTTTTTTGACAAATGCAAATGCCTCCACATAAAATGAATAATCTCAAAATGGCTCCCTGCTTTTTTTTTTTGCACTCTTGGCAGAAGTCATTTGGATTTAAACATGACAAAGGTTCAGTGTGTGTCGACTGGTTTTACATAAACTCATTAGGCCCAACTGCAAATCTGCTGAACTTTAACAGGATATCCACTCAGGTGGGTCACGCATTTTTACTTAATCTGTTGGCCTCCTCCTTTAGGTAATACGTTAGATAATATCAGACTTAAAGCTCACATGGTGCCCATCCATCCATCCATCCATCCATGGTTCTCCATCATGGGAATGGATCCAGCACCAGAGTGCACCCTGGGACATGTCGCCAGTCTGTCACAGGGCTAACACACACACACACACACACACACACACACACACACATATAGTCAGACCAATATGCCCAACCTGCATGTCTTTGGACTGTGGGAAGAAACTGGAAGCACCCATAGGAAGAGAGAACGTGCTTACTGCTCACAGAAAAGCTCAGCCAGCTGGCATGCTTCCACGTCCTACATGGTATCTACCCGTATTACCAGACCATTATTGCTCCTCCTGTCTTTATATACTGTAAACAAAGTGAAAGAATGCCCCGACGAAGCGAAACTAGACTCTTCCAAAGGTTCCTCTACAGTCTTCCCACAACTAGTCTCCAAACAGATGCGGGTGCTTGGCGTTAAACGACGACTTCAGGGAATGTAGGCACAAAAACAAGCCTCTTCTTCCACCTCGGTGAGTCCCGACGCATCAGTGAACAAAAAACAGCCCTCCAATTAAAAAGGAGGTTGTTTTACCACTTCCCTAAGAAGGTCTGCTAATCGACATAGACATGTTTGGAGTTAATTCATCGGCCCGGGCCGCCGCCGCTGCTGTTGTAGCAGTTTCCCACCGGCCCCTTCGTAGCCTCACTGGGTTGCTGACTCAGCAGAATGTGAGCAGCCAGGAACACAGGCCAGACTCTACTCTATCCACATCTCGGGCTGCATCTCTCCTCTACGCACCGTAAACTTGCCGGAGGCGAGCCAACGTATTCCACGAACGGGAAATCATTTAACGTTGGGAGTTTACGTCGAGCGCCGGTCACTTGGGGAGGACCTGGGAGCATTAGAAGCACATATGATGAGTGCCTAGGACCACACAGTCCTCAACGTGAAGGGGAACACCTCAGCCTCGTTTGTCGGCTGTGTGGCGCTAAGTGGGCAGAGATTCCTTCGTGCATTCCATGATGAAGATTCAAAACATGTTGCATGGCGCACAGTTCAAAGCCTGACCTTGCTGATTGTACCACACCACACGAGAGCAGGAACACGCTGTAGTTCACTTTGCAGAGGAGTCCGGCTGGCTGAAGAGTCACGGGCGTTTTGTTTTACGTCGGAAAGACAACGGAGAGCGACGTACCGACGAGCGAGTGTTCGTGTAGCGAGCGCCGACAACACATGGAGAGAGTATTTTGGAAATGCCCCAAATAGATAGAGCTATAAAAAGACGAGGCTGTCACAATTTGAAGAGGAGATCTTGCTCTGTCCACTGCAGAGAGAAAGAAAGAGGACAACGTCAATCCAGGAGCCACACAATCTCCCGTACAGGTTTAATGTCAGAAAACCTGGAATCAACTGCTGTAAAATCACCGTTTCTCCATCAGCAACATCAACAAGTATCATGCAAAACCGTGGTTCAACGGTATACAACGGCGAAGAAGCCCTCTCTACCTGTCCCCCTCACAGGGAGACGTGCTCTGGTGTCGGGAGGCTGGAGCGGCACAGATGGATGATGCGTCGCCCCGGTGTATCCGTTGGCCTACATGACATTTTCTCAAGGGAAAAAAATAGGGCAGCCTACACAATCTGTGCACACCGATTATGAAACCAGTATCAGCAAGTGTGTCGACATTGAAGAATGGCTGCCCACAGATTTGGAGCTGCAAGATGCGTCGAAAGTGAGTCACGGCTACTTCTTCACACGCGAGAGGACCGGAGGAAGTAAAGCAGAGACGGAGGAGGAACTGAATTTCATCTTTTTTTTTTTTTTTTTTTTTTTTTTTTTTTTTTTTAGTATCAGGGTTTGACGACGACCCGAACACTATTAAATGCAACCGACCCACTTAAGACGGAGGCAGACGACTGCTACTATAAGTTAAATGAATTATTCAAACCTGCAATAGATGATTTTGTGGCCACTTGTGGGAAGAGGCAACAAGCTGTAAACATTTGTTAGCAAGGTGCTTATTCACACATCCAGCAGTTACAGAGGAACATAACCACTGATTTGGAGTGCTATAGTTGTGTTACAATGATGACTGGAAGTCCAATATTCACCTTGTTTTAGCTGACGATGCACACGAGCACAAAGACGTGATGAAGCTCCACGGAGCCGAGGGGAAGCGCAGAGTCGAGTGGTGATTCTCACCACCGATCCCTTTCAATCGCACGTGGTCATGTGATCAATAAGAATAAAGATGAAAACAGCAGTTTCATCCTCAACATGTATTTTGATGTAGATTAAAAAAAAAGAAGCACAGTACAAACGTCGTCTGCCTCGGAGGACGCGACAGGCCCGTGTAAATTTTGGGTTTTCACGCTCTCGTCGCGAGCTCTTCAGTGCGGTCGACACGCGGCGGAGAAAGGCCCGTAGTTGCCATGGAAACCTATCCCTTCGTCTTCGTCCATCGTGACTCGAAGCTCCTCCAGACTGAGGACGAGTGAGCACGACGAGGAGAAAAACAAGCCCGACAGAGGGACCTTTGGACCACAAGCTTTGACATGTCATCATTACCACCAACACCACCATCATCATCATCATCATCATCATCATCATCATCATCAGACAACCTGCCTTAGGTAATGACATCATCGCCTCTCCAGTCTTGCTACAATGCAGAACATTTGTTTATAAGTCAACCATCTTTACTGGAGCTTTGTCACTCATGGCATTTTTTTTGGGGGGGGGGGGGGGGGGGACGAGGAGGACGAGGAGGACGAAGAGGACGAGGGGGACGAGGGGGACGAGGAGGACGAGGGGTCGTATGATCCCGTAATCTTCTTGAAATCTAGAGTGAGATTAACTTCAGCGTCACGGCTCAATCTTTGTCCCGCAGCCACCGGAGTCACAGATGAAGGGTCGAGAGCGGGCTGAACAGAACAGCAGGGCGATTAGGTTGCAGACAACAAAGACCCAAATATTTAATCAACAAGTCAATCCGCCTCCTAAGCCTCACAGCGCGGGACACGCCGCCTCTGCTTTAAGCACACAGTCGCTTCCTCTTAAGCAGTCGGATGACGGTAACAAACAAAGAAGAAGAATTTTACTGAGTGAAACTACTATTGTAGCATGTTGACAGTGATGCTGTATGCTGCTGGCTCGCTAACGCATTCATTAGGTGTAACAGAAACTCCCACACCTGCCCGGTGTAACGCAACGCCATCCCTCCCGGCACCAATCACTGCCCCGGTGAAGCTCATGTTCAGCTCCGTGGTAAAACAGTGATTGTGGTGCGGGACTCTACGGCATTACATCATACAAATACCAAAGTACTAAGTAAGTAGGTCTACTACTCCTACACACACACACACACACACACACACACACACACACACACACACACACACACACGTACTGAACAGCCATGGTGATGTCCTGACGCCCAAGATAACGTCATCAAATAGCTTGTTTGGTTGGACAATCACTTCAGTTTAGTGTCGCATATGACAAGGAGGAGCAGCAAACCCTGACAATTATTAATCTGAAACACAAACAGCCTTTGTTGTATTGAGGGTAAAGGCTTCCCAATATGTTGTAGGGATGCAAACAAAAGAATCCTTTTCTGAACCAGCCCCTCTGTAGATTGTTTCCTCGGTTCAATGATGGCTGACTTATTCTGTAAAAAGGCCAAAACATTTTCCTTAAGCACAAAGTAAGGCCTCATTCGATCTGACCTACAGTGCAAAGATATGTAGACATCTTTCATTCTTTTAATTATTATTCAACTGTCAGAATAGTTTGATGTTTAGGTACTTTGACCTATTATTTTGTGTTTTGTTTTACTTTATTGATGAATCTGCTGTTTGTTTTCTTGATTATAATCATAAAATCGTTGATCAATGTTCGATTCTCCAAAATAGCTGCTCTGTCGATCGTCTATTCGACTAATCGGTTCAGGTCTACAGGATACATTACCAAACAAATACCTGTTATGTTGCCCTACCTT
>NW_027176714.1:0-29987 GCF_023349555.1 Cebidichthys violaceus
CCCAGAGACCGGCCCGAGACGGCGGCTTGATTGCACTCCTTGAGTGTGTGTGTGTGTGTGTGTGTGTGTGGAGGAGGAGGAGGAGGAGGAGGTGTCAGGTGTAGTTTAATGTTCTTAAGAGAGAAATCTCGGTGTGAGAGAATGAAATACGAGAACCGTGCTTGATGTGTGGCGACTGCAGTCTTGCAGCAGCTCTCACCTCAGATGCTTCAGTGAAGTCTTGATAATGGGGGGGTGAGGGAAGGGGGGGGGGGGGGGGGTTGCAGAGACTTCCTCCCTCCCATGAATACGATGGTATTTTAGTGACAGAAAAAGAACAAAAGAGAAAAACAGGAAAGCATTTGAGCCGATCTCCTCGTCAACGGTAATGAGTTGCCTCACGTTTCAGCGTTCTGTCCCCCCCCCCCCCTCCTCCCCCCCTCCTCTATCCTCCCTGTGGTGTTTCTTTGGCATTCCCTCCCCACTCCGCAGCAGCCCATCTAACTGAACCCGATACTGAGATTTGTGCGGCTAATTCCCTGCACTCACACGGCTCAGTGTGGTGTCATAATTGGCACGCCATTGATTTATGTCTCCTCTTACAGCGCCCTGAATGGCTGATGAGTGGAGCTTCCTGTCATAATAGGCCTTGTCCGGGGCTCTCTCAACGCTCGGCTGCCTCACCGCACTCCTTCCTGTCCTCCGCCATTTGTTGTGGCTGAAGCGCGGCTGAAACTATGTTAATATCCTTTTTACACGGGGACAACATGGGACGAGTGCTCGTACTTTACCTTCTGTACATTCGCAATCGTTAATGGGCCTCCGAAAACCACGTCGCCGAGACTCCGTTTGGCCGGTAATCACATTGCAGCAGCGTTGCAGTAATGCGATGCACAGAGGTTAATGGCTGCAGCGTGTTGTTTCTCTTTGCTGTTCGCTTGAAAGCGAGACATAATCTCTACCAGGCTGACCCGTGTAAAGGGCCAGAGAGGGGGGGGGGCGCTCTCTTTTCTCGTGCCGGGGGTCCGTGTTCGACGGGAGCCGCTGTAATCCCGTTGTCTCACAGTAGGGAACGGAGAAGAGGGGCTGCAGCCCCCCCCTGGGGCGAGTCGCCGGCTCCGCCGAGAGCACTCGCCTCCATCTTCTACGCCTTTCTCTGCGTAAAAAGTAAGCGGTGAAGACGCCCGAGTCTCTGCCCCCCCGTGGATTCAGAGGGAAGGCACGGCTCGGCGAGATGAAGGAGCTTCGTGCTCGCTCTCGGTAAATATTCCCAGCGACATGCTTTTATGTTCTTGTTTGAGCCAACACGACCTCCTCATGAGGAACCCTGCGCTTGCTTTGACAACAGCAAACAAAAAAAACCCATATTACTGCGATGCGAATTGACAGGTTTATGAAAAATGTATCGGAAGCTGTAAGGGAGGGGGGGGGCTCGGTAGGAATGGCGCAATGGTATGTCCTCCGTGCGTTTCATTAAAGTTTCAGTCGACCGGCTTCAAGAAATCAGATACCATCACGGGGAGTCGAGACGGGGAAGCGCGAGCGATGGGAGCCGGTGGAGTTTGAGGGCCCGGGACCGGCGGCGAGCTGGAGAGCGAACGAAGCCGAGATCGGTGGAGGGCTTCGACCCCCCCCCCTGCCCCCCAGGTGTGGCCCCGCCTCTTCAAAAAAAAAACAACTCGGAGCTGGCGATCGGTCGAGCGGGGCTTCGGCACGCGAACGACCTGTTCGGGGCGCCAACGGGAGGCTGTGTGAGAACAGCGGCACGTGGCAAGGAAGGGAAGAAAACAGCGTGGAGGGAGGGGGGGGGGGGGGGGTGGAAGGGAGGCAAGCAGAAAAACCCCAGACCTTGTGTTTCTAAAGCCCAGCTCATACATTGCTAATGCCCGGAGTAATATGGCTTCATTCATAATGGATAAACTCTTGGCCTCTGCTTGCAAAGTATATCATGTGCACCGTAAAGAGGTTAAAGATTGGGTTGTGTTTGCCAGGAATGTGGCGACCACTCCTGGCCCCTGTGCATTAGCGTTCTAGCGGGCCTGGAGGGGAGGGGGGGGGGGTCCTGGTATCCACGCTGGATCCGAGGTAACCCGGCGGATCCCTCGCCGCCGCGGTCTGTTTAGAGCTCGTTTTGTGTTAGCCAGAAGGGTCCGCGAGGCCGGGGTCGGCCTTTTGCTTTCCTCACACCCCCGATGACGGGAATCGCAGGGATGGCGGCACATCTCGGCGCCGCGTGCCACAGATCAGTGGGCGCCGGCTATGGGTGTTGCTCCGCAGCCCACCATCTGCCGCCTCCCTAAAAAGGGTGGCTTTTTTTTTTTTTTTTTTAACTTCGGCTTAATTGACATCCGAGAACACACGCGATTAAAAATACAGTAGATAGGATTTAGGGAAAAGTTTAACCTCGGCGGCGCAGCGGAGGCGAGCTTGTAGCATCGGGGGATGGGGGGTGGGGGGGATGCTTCTACTTCCTGTCCCTGTGCTTTCTCTTTTACCTGGGTGACTGTGCACATAAATCAGCACTCCAGTTTGGTCCCATTATCGAGCACTTCCTCCCGCCACCATCCGGCCTCCTCCTCCTCCTCCTCCTCCTCCTCCTCCTCTGCTCCGCTGCCTAAACAATGCATGAACCTCTCAAAGGGCAAAATGCTGTACCACTTAGCAAATGCATATTTTATAGTGTGTAAAACTATGTGCAGCCTGCCTTTTGACTGGCCCCCTTCTTCGCTCCGCCGCCCTCCTCCTCCTCCTCCTCCTCCTCCCCTCCCTCTTCCTCCTGCTGCTCGGACGCATCGTCGGCTCTCCCTTCGGTGTCAAAGGTCACCGCGAGGCGTCCGACCACATAACATCCGGCGCTTCTTCGAGTAGCATTCCAACTGGTTTCTTTTGATAAGGAGTAGTGCTTTGGCGCACTGAATGTGTTGTAATTTAATTTCCCATAATCGCATCAAGCCCTCGATGCCCCTAGTTAGATTACATGCAGTGCAGTGGAGTCCAAATGGGGGGCGGTGTGGGGGGTGGGTGGGGAGGGGCGGGACTGTAAAGAGTCCAATAAAAGCTGGGAGAACTTATGAGAATAATGTATCACAGGACGGCGGTTGTGGCTTCATTTACTCCCAACGAGCTCGTGTTCTGCGGTCCCATAATTCTGAAGCAATCATCCAGAAGGCTCCTTAATGCTCGGCGCTTCAGTCGGGGATCACCGAGCATTCTCCTCCGGTCACCGCTCTTTGGGCTTAATGATCTGATTACGGCGGCGCGGCACAAAATGTATTCCACGTCTGTTTGCGAGAGGATTTTTTTTTTTTACACCATCGGGTCTTTCTTCTGCAGCGTCCAGCCTTTACTCATGTCACATGGTTGTGTGTGTGTGTGTGTGTGTGTGTGTGTGTGTGTGTGTGTGTGTGTGTGTGTGTGTGTGTGTGTGTGCGCCCCGAATTCACTCAGAAACTTTCTGCCTCTCTGCAACTTACCCACATACCTCACCTCTTTGGCCTCCATTTCCGCCTCTCCTCCAATTCCCCCCTTTTCTGTTTTTTTTTTTTCTACCCATCTCTTTCTTTCAATTTCTCCCCCTCTCTCTCTCCCCCTCTCTCTCTCTCTCCCCCCGCTGATCGATATTTGGGGCTGAATTGGCTGAAAGGGGAAAAGAGGCCTGTAAAATTGAGGAGACAGGCGGTTGGAGGGGAGCCAGCCTATCTCCCCGGCTTGTTTATGCTTCAGGAATGATTCCCGATACCAGATAACCTGCAGAAAAGTCAGCATGTGTCCGTCTTGAGGGATGGCCACGGATCCGCCAATTTCTAATTATCGGGCCAGCCGACCGCTTATCTGAGGAGTATTTATTGTTATTAAAAATGTTGTTTGCATTCCAAATGAGGCCACTTTTTTTTTTTTCACGTAATGCTAATGAGGAAGTAGTGTTTCCTATCAGGTTGAACCCTTAAAGTGGGAGAGAGGAGGCTGTTTGCGTCAGTTGCTGGAATGTTCTGTCCGGTCTTTGAGTGTGTGTGTGTGTGTGTGTGTGTGTTTGTGTGTGTGTGTGTGTGTGTGTGTGTGTGTGTGTGTGGACCCTTTGGGAGTTTGTCTTTCTCTATTTGTGTTTGTCAGGGGATTTTTTATTTTTTTTTGAGGCAAACACACACTTCATCACTTTGACATTGATTAAAAATACATGGCCCTATTCTCGGGGACAGTCGGTGCACAAATCAGCACAGTGTTCAGTTCGCCGCTCGCCGTCCAAAAGCTCTCTCCGCCCCCCCCCCTCCTCCTCCTTTTGCTCCTCCCGGTCCGAGCATCCAGGCCTTTTTTTTTTTTTTCTCCTACCGCTTTAATTGCGGTGCTGCTCTGGGCAGCGTAACGGCAGCTCGCGGGCCACCCATCCGTCACCGGCGACACGGTCCGCCGCCCGCGCTCACAGTGCGACGGAGTTTGAGGCGACGCTCGGTCGCAGAAAGCGATCGTCCTCTCCTCAGCGTCTTCCCCGACACTCGAGCTTTCGCCCAGAACCCAGGCGCAGACGCCCGCGTGTTGCAGCGCCACTTTGTTGCTTTGTTCGTCCCCTCCGTCCCCTCCTTCCCTCCCTCCCTCCCTCCCTCCTCGTTCCTCTCCTTCGCTCGGGTCCCCGAGTGCCTCTCTTGTTTCCTTTGGCTCATCTGTTAAGTGGGAGATAAACCTCAGGTTAGCTTGTGTGGAAGTCTCTTCAGTGGGGGACAATGTTATCTGAGATGCAGCAGTACTCTGAGAGGCACAGAAAGGTATACGCTCCGGTGTGTGTGTGTGTGTGTGTGTGTGTGTGTGTGTGTGTGTGCACTCTCAGGTGTGTGGTGCCCTCGCGGTTTGTTCACCGCTGTGGTTACGGTGGCCCAGTGTGCCCACTTCCTCCCTCAGCTAATGCAGCACATCCCCACTCGCCCTCCACCCTCCCAGCATCTGGTTTGGTCATCCGTGTCTAATGGGCTTAACGTCGGGGGCCTGGGTGGGTTTTTTTTTTTTTCCAGCTTTGCCAGCAGAATCAGTTGTTGGTGCTTTTTTCGGCAGTTGGAGGGGGGGGGGGACATTTTGCTGTAACCCAGGCAGGGCAATTAGAGGGTAGACGGAGGGGTATAACACATCCACTCCTCCTCCTCCTCCCCCCCTTTTGCTCCTCATCACGGCGCTGGGGTGGTAGAGCTTCCGATCGATGGCTGGACCTGGAGGTGGAGTGGGGTCGCTGATTAGGGAGGGATCGGTTAGAGAAGCCACAGCCACTTCTCCCCCGTTCGTTTCCCTCTGTCGTTCCCACTTCGCTATCTCCACCTCAAACGCTCTTGCCCCCCCCCCCCCCCATTTGAAAGCAGTGTGTGTGTGTGTGTGTGTGTTCCTCTGTGTGTGTGTGCGTGTGTGTGTGTGTGTGTGTGTGTGTGCGCTACCTTTACCCTGACATCAGTGTGACATGGCACTTAATGGACTCTGCCATGTGAAACAAGCACCCTCGGTTAATTACCTTGCCAAGGCCCTGGCCTTTCTGGAGCAGTTCATTCCCACTTGGGCAGCGACTGCTCCTGCATGTGTGTGTGTGTGTGTGTGTGTGTGTGTGTGTGTGTGTGTGTGTGTGTGCTTGTGTGTGTGCTTGTGTGTGTGCACGAGCTTCCCATTGTTGCTGTAATCCTCTGAAGTTGAATCAGATTCGGGCTCTTCCCTCTAAAAACAAGTGTTTTGTTGTCGCCTTTTTGCACAAATGCAGCAGGCTGCGGCTAGAGGCGAGGCGCTAACAAAGAGCCACAGATACAGTAAAGCCGGAGGCTATTCTGGGGAGTGGAGGGCTGCAGCGGCACAATTCCTGAATAAGCTCGCCTCCCTGGCTTCATTCATGTGTCGATTAGCATTGAGGCTCCTCTCTGCGAAAGCTCACATTTGAATGGAAGCCGACAAGCACTTTGTCAACAGTTGCACAAAATGTCCCCCTTTTTTTTTTTTCTCCCAATCCGTGCGAACGTGAAATGTCGAATCCTTCCTGCGTGCGCGTTTGTTTTACTACAAACATTCCACTTCTTTTTTTTCCCGTCAACCTACACGCACGTGTTTGTCGCTTTCTGGGTTATTCGTGCTCGTGCTTTCGCTCACAATGCAAACAAATCTGTGAGACGCAACGCTCTCGGGTCGATCGCCCAATCGGCTCGGCTCTAAAAACAGCTGGCGTGGGATAAAATATTTAATAGCATTCTCTGAATCGACTCGACTCCGGACCGTACGTCCGGAGAAGTAAAGCAATTCCCACAATTTGCCGGCGCACGCCTCCTCCTCGCGTGTTGCAGTGTGTGAATTCATGAAGGATGTTGTGATGTATTCATGCAGCTTGTCAACAGGAACACAGAGGGCTTTGAAGGATTACCAGCAGAGCCAGCGCCGCTACTTTTATTACTAATCATCTGCTGCATCCGCAGGTGTGTAATAAGCTGAATGTGTAAGAGCACGAATGGAAATAGAATCATCCGCAGTTAGAATTAACTCCTGCCTCTCATTTGTCTCCTTCCTCTTCAGACGTCTGTCTCTGTTGTCAGAGTGTTTAAGACGACGTCCGTCTCCGTCTCACATTGAAGAGCAGATGCTGCAGATGTCGGAAAAGTGACATATTTGAATAAATATGTGATGATATCCGGTGATAATAAACGTTGTTCTTAAATTAGACCTTTCGCAAAAGAAATGAAGTTACAAATCCTTTACATTAAGAGATGATTTTTAAATAACCGAGAGCACAATTTATTCATTGAACAATAACATATGTATATAAAGAAGAGGAGGAGAGTTTAATGATAATAATCATCCTAAAATAAGAGGAGAAAACAGGTGAAAACTAATGTTTAAATATCCACTATGTGCTTATTTTCATTGGATTAAAGCCAGGTTCAAAATTCTTGTTTCATTTTAGATCTAATGGTTTTTACAGATTTGCAATTTTGGACATCTCTTTGTATCACAGAAAATAACGTCAACAGCCATAAAAAAAAAAAAAAAATTCTCCAATTTGTTTATTAATAAATGTAGTATAAATGAGTGTGTGAGTGGTGTGTGGACAAAGCCCTCTGTAGAAAGCTTCAGCACACAGAGAGGAATGAAGGTGTGAAGTTTGGTGGATGTCAGAACTACTGAAGTGGAGATTTCTGGATCAGAGTGTGAGAAGAACTCCATTGATAGAAAAGCTCCTTTAAAGAGACGTTTAGTTAAAGTCCAGACATTTAGAAGAGTCTCCAGGTGAAGAGGGTCACAACATGAACTAGTAGATATCACCATCAAACTTCACCAGCTCAGTTAGGACAGTTATTTTTTGTATTACAAGTTTTCTGAAATGTTATGTTTAAATATGCTATTGAGGCTTTATCTAATGGTAACTTTTGGCGAATTTAGGAGAAATCTACAGACGTAAACAAAGTAGTAAAATAAATGTTTTATTTCCTCTAGTCTGAAAGAAGACAATAGACCAAAATCCTCTTAAATTCTAACTAATCATCAGCAAAGGTAAATGAACGGGCCTAAAAACTCCTCCACCTACTGCGACATCACATAGTAAATTATTCAATGAATATTTATTGATATTTATTCATGCTTCCATCGGCACGTGGGCTTTTTAACAACGGGGACGTGAGTGAGGAGTTCTGTGATGTGCAAAAAATCAAATAACAAATTTTAGTAAGTGCTGACAAACTGCCGAGCGCCGTCAGACCTTGCAGTCCCGCCGTTTGTCACCGGGACGTTTCGCCGGGCGCCAGTTTCACATGCTTTAGTGAGGCTGCCCCGTGTTTATCTCTGAATTACAGGTTGGGCCTCTAAATACGGTTTATACGCTGCTGTCATCCGCTCGCAGAGAGCTTTCCGAGAAGCGGCAATCTCCGGCTAAAATCAGGAGGAAGAAAGAAAGAAAGTATCGATTGCGCGGACGGAAAAGTTCAACTCCTGAGAATGAAGTGTGGCTGAGATTTGAAGTTCTTTGGGACTAACCTCAGGCACTTTGATCAGGAAATCTGAGGAGGCAACAATTGTGACATGGTTGTCTTCACTGTAGATGAAAGGAGAGTAGAGGTAGTCCCTCCCCCCCCGCCCCACCGCTGTCTGTCTCCATCTTGCATTTTACAGTAAACAGTCTCTGACGGAGCCTCCGTCTCTCTTTGAAAAACAAGTTTACCAGAATTCAATCAAACTTTTGGGAAAAAAGAGAAACAAAGCATCTTTTAATTAGCTCATTGTTCTGTGAGATTACATTTCATCGATGTAGACAGGGCTTTCATGTGATATATATATATATATATATATATATGCCTTTACTTCATCACTCGTAAACTCCACAATGGAGTACCAAACATGTGCCGGCCCTGCCGAAAAAGTTAGCGCACCTCCCCCGGGCGTTCTTCTGTTCGTCATGGCTGATTTATACAGCATGGACGGCCAAAAGCAGAGTGAGGCCTGGCTTTACCTTTTGTCATTACCATAGTACGGAAACACACACACACACACACACACACACACACACACACACACACACACACACACACACACACACACACACACACACACACACACCGCATCGACTCTCTTTGTAACTTCCAGGCCGGTGGCGAGGTGGCAGCAGTGTTTGGCTGCTGGGCACTGCTGCGCGGGGCGTCAACCGCCTTCATTAATGATGCAGGAGACACTGCCTCTTCTCTTGCCAAGACAGACAGGGGGAGAGGAGTAAGGTCCCTGAACTGAACAGCCCCGTGGGTTAGCCTCTAACAATGCCCCCCACCCCCACCTCCCCCCTTTTTTTGCAAGCCCAACACTCCCCCCCCCCTTGCCTGCCAGCCTGCAGACTCAGTCCAACTCCCCGTCTATACCTCATCCCGTCCGTCTCCGACCGCAGCCAGGTTGAAACCGAGCCGGTCCCAGAGCAGCAGAGGACGGAGGCAGGTGAGGGGGGGGGGAGGAAAGGGAAGGAGGTAGAGTGACAGATAGCGGTTAAGGATGCTGACCGGAGCCTCAACCGCACTTTACCGACCAGAGAGATAAGCGACATCCTGCTGGATTGGCGCTGCAGGAGGGGAAGTCGTTTTTTTTTGTTTTGTTTAGCTCTTCCTCTTCTGTCTGCACCACCTCTCTTCTCTTTTCTTTTCACGCATCTTAGCTCCACTTCTGCAGGATGAACTTGTGTAGTCCCCCCCCCCCCCCCCCCCCCCCCCCAACACCACCACCACCAATGCAGTTTGTCCACCTGCTTGTCTCAAGGTGCAGACACACATTTGCAGGAAGCTTAATCCAGGAAAAAAAGCTGCCATTTTTGATTAAAGCACAAAAAGTGCCCTCTGGCCGTCTTTTATCAAAGCAGCTGAATGCACCAGTGTTGTTGCTCTGATTAGATAGATGCTGTTCTTCTGAGGATGTCATATTTGTTATATCTCATGTAACCACGTGTAACACCTGTGAGGCTCTCTGGCTGCCGTGACTACCTGAACTCCATCCATGTTCTCTTAAAAAAGACGTTTGTTTTTGTTTCTGCTTCCAGGAAACTGATCTGCGGTCCCAACTGAACTCGCAGGTCTTTTGAATCGCTCTAATATTGTGCAGTTAAAGGAGCCGCGGTTTGTGAAAATGTAAGCGGAGACCAATTTAACAAAAATCTCAAGCCCGCCGTGAGGCTGCTTTGTGGTGGGATGTAAGAGGAAAAGAGGTGCGGCGCGATCCCGCCCACATCGCCGCAATTATTTGGCTGAAAAAACCCACTTTAGTCCAGTTCTGTTGCGCTCAGCACAAACTCTGCAGCGGTTTGTAAGACACACGCCGACGTGATTGAGAGGTGTACTAACCGAAGGAGATGGTGTCTTGCCATGCAAACTATCCCTCTTTCTCTTCATCTCTTCCCCACCCACTCCAAGCAAAGTGGCATTTCCATTTTAAGATTGCCTCCCGAGCCCCTTTGTGAATAGAATCGAATTACGCTGAAAAGCGCCAATTGATTCTTTCTGAGCACAATAGTTTTCATCATTTAAGCCAATCCCAGTAGGTTTCCCTCTTCTTGAAGTACCTATTGAATCCGGTCCAAGGAGTCATTGTGGCCGTTTCATTGTTTTAAAATGGCTGAATGGGTTCTGGGATCAAGGAACACGGGGCTCAGAGGAGCCGTGTCAGAGGGGGGGGGCGCGGCGTGAGATGTAGATGTGATGGGGTCAAGAGTTGAGCCGCTGCGTGCTTGAGGTCTTGAGTATGCATTTCACCGCTTTAACACACCGATGGTCTTGTCACAGAGTCTACCTAGCACCCCAAGGGCCCTTTTTAATGGAGGCATTGAGGACTGGATCCTCAGCTCATTATGAGTGCTAATTTGCCGCGAGGACGGCGCACCAGAAAAGCGCACATTCAGGCTCAAAGCGAAGCTGCTTGAGAGGCTGCTTTTTTTTTATATGCACGGCACATTTTTTGATGGAGGAGAAAGAAAGAGAAGGGAGGTTATCCTGGAGGTGTTTGATAGATGAGCACTCATCCACCATCCAGCTCTTTGCAGCCACCTCTTTTTCCCCCGCCCCACCCTGCCCACAAGCTTCTGACCTGCACCGCGATGTGGCCCTCGTGCTCATAATCTCGGTGCCACCCCAAACCCAACGGGGATGAAAAGGCAGGAGTTCACATCTGCACCCAGGCTTTAATCAACTTACTGCAGAGACACGCAGGAATGTGAAACAGAGGATAGCTGCCTTATCACCGACTAAGTGAGGATGTGGAGAAAAGAAGGGGGACCATGGCTTTCCCAGTCCCACCCTGCAGCTACTGACATCCGCTGCCAAGTGTACAGGCGCTGGGAGGGATAAAGGGGGGTCGGCAGAAAGCCTCTGGACCAGACTCTGGCTTTTGTCACTGTGCACTTTGACGAGCTACCTGCGCTGACGGACAAAGAGAACGGGGGCACTCTGGGTAGTCCACAAAGGGTTGGAGCTGGATGTGTCCGCGGGAGCTGCTTTGCAAGTGATGTTCATCCAGTGGTACGTGGATGAGATCCATGTGCGCTGTCGCACCGGCTCTGGTGTTGTGTAGCCTGGTAGGATGCCTAATGTCTAATGATCTGGAAGCCAGGATTTTTTATTTTTTACTTACTTTTGTTCCCCTCCTCCCCTCGTCAGCATTGCACTTAGAGACAGAAGAAGGGTTCCCACATGCTCTTTAAAGGCTTCGCTGTAAAACCATTTATGAGACGGGGACTGAGGAGGCCCCCCTTATTTTTGTGTGTGTGTTGCATTAAAATGTGTGAAATGCGGATCATTGGGGAAAATGTCACTGACAGTCATGGTCACGTCCCCCACACTTGCTTATGAGTTTTATTCCTTCAAAAAAGGCAACTTCCTCTGGCTGCAACCGAGGAAACCATTAACCGTGAGAAAAAGTGTGTGTCTGTGTGTGTGTGTGTGTAGCTGTGCTATGTGTGCTTATGTGGGATGTTTTATTAAAGGTGTCTGTCTATTGTGTTTTAAAATGGGAGCTTGCTTGACCTCCACCGTGCGACCAAGCACTGTTGAAATATTTACCATCCGCAAAAATTGTCACTTTGCCCGACGTCCCCCCCGATCAGTCATCTGGCCTGTGTGACCCTCGATTACTTCCACCCCCTGCCTCCCTGTCAGGCCTACATGATCAGGCCCTTGTGGCTGCTTTTGTCCTTTCCACACCCCCCCCCCCTCCCCCCTCCACCCGTAATGTAGTATTTCATGCTTTCTCGCCCAATCTGCTTGATCAGCAGTATTCCCTGCGTCCCTCTGCACACTTCCCCCTGGTTCACCCCGTCCATTTCCTCCCTCCATTGGTTTGACATACGCGTTGTCGAGCGGAGAAGTCGTTTTTTTTTTTTTCTCCCACCGAGGCGGATTTCGACGGAAGTTTAGATCACGACGCTCTTATTGACTTTCTTTCGCCGCCCGTCGTTGAAGCTTGTCCTCCGGAATAATTGGGAATAAAGACAAATGTCAGAGTGACCAAAAAAGAAAAAAAAGCCGATATTATACTCTTATCTTATTAAAGTCATTCCTCGGCTCTTTTTCGCTTTTTCTGGAACGTAACTCCTTCAATGTTGACGGATACTTAACTGCCACAGAGTAATTATAAAATAGCGTTATTCCCCCGCAAAAGAAGACAAAAAACCGAGGAATTAAAGTTTGACTAAAAGAGTCGAGAGGAGAAGTTAATATGTACCACGAGGTTCCTGAATGAGATCAGATGTAATCCTTCTGCTCTTTCCCTCCAACGTTGGATAAACAGAGACAATCTCCAAGCTCTCTTTATTTATATCCCTAAGACCGAGCCCAAACCTTGACTGTATATTTTTCTTTTGAAGATCCCTTCGGCGGATTAAGGTGCACCTAATTGACTCAATTTCCCCCCCCCGACCGGTCCAAGTTTGAAAAGTAAAGTGTGGGCTGCGAGGATTTTTCTGGCATTAAGTCGTCATGGAAAAGGGGGCCGTGTATTTACTGCCCGTGGCCCCCGCGTTTATCCGACCTGATGCCTCTAATGCGGGTATTAATCTCCGCGCTGCGTTCCCCCTCCAATATGGGTCGTGTCATCTCTGGTTAGCGGAGTCTCCTGATGAAATTGTCCAAAACTCCACCGATCAATCAGCCTTGCCGAGGGATTGATTTTCCTTCATCTTTCTCGTCTTCTCTTTCTCTCCATCCCGAGGCCTCTGATGTTTTCTTAATGTAAGACGAATGTCGCGCAGAGGGTAAAAGAATGGCTTGCTTTAACCCACACCTACAAAACATCTGTGTTTATTTATATATATATATATATATATATATATATATATATATTTCCCCCCGGTCCCCTCAGACGTCGGTAAACGAAGCGCCGCTCTCATCGAGATGCTCTCCGTCTATGTTGGGCGCTCGCCGGTGAAAAACATTTTCGGTAATTTGCTCTTTCTCTCTGGGTAAAATATGCGTCGTAGGAGTATAGTGAAAAAGGCTACAAGGCTGTCAGGTCCGCACCCCTGGTTTCCCTCCTCGGCTTTCGGGACCGGCACGGCTCGGCAGATCAACACCCCACCCCCACCCCCCAACCACCACCACCACCACCGCCGCCGCCACCACCGCCATTTATATGGGCCTCACGACTTTCCCCATAATGAAATATTCACAGGTCACTGGTTCCCTGAGAAATGATGGGGGTCAGTCAATTGCTTTTCAGCGAGTAATTTTCTCCCCCTTCAGACGGCCGTGCTTGTCGTGTTGACAGTCATTAGCGCAGGAGGAAAGGCCGGATCGAAGCGCGACTGTGACACTTGTCAGACAGTGGCAGTCTTTAGCTCCTCTGCCTCGCTTTTATTTCCCGCCACCTTTTCTTCTTCTATTTTATCTCAGGGCTTTTTTTTTCTTTTTTTTTTGGTGCACCCCCGCTGCTTGTCGGCTGGATAAATCATGCACCTTTTTTTTCATATTTCTCACAGCCTCTATTTTTTTTCCGCCTTCCTGGTTAATTCCATACAGAGAATTTCCTCCGAGCTACCGTGCATTAAAAACTAGCTGCCTACCGCACTTCTAAATGTTCCTTTTTTTTTTTTGTGCAATGATTCACTTTGAAACAAGGCCATCAAAAGCCAATCAAAAGAGACACTTCAGATTTGGTGATTGGTGATTAGACCTCTGGAAATCCCAGGGAAAGTTTAGCCAAGGCTCTTTTTTTCTTTATGACTCGGCCTGACCTTTAAAGATATTACCGTTTGACGTGATGAATGGTGCACAGAGGAGACAGAGACTTTTCCTATTAACCAGCGGCAGTGGAGGGAGATCACATTCCTTCCTTAATCCACCACCACCACCACCTCCCTGTCCTTAAAGGGGAAACAGAGAAAGAGAGTCACGTCAAGCGGTGACACAGTGTTAAAAATGATGCCGGGGGAGAGGGGGGGGGGTGCGAGCTTTTGAGTGGGGGTCTTCGCCGTGTAATAGGCGCCGCAGATGGCTACCCTGACCCCGAGGAAAACTCCAATTAGCTAACAGTAATGGCTGGGCGCGGTGCCTCGTGTCCACGGGCAGCACAGCGCTGACCCTTAAGGCCCTTCGCGGTCCCTCTATCTGCCGCGGTGTGATGGAAAGCTGCAGAGCGGCCGTGGCAATCTGTTTCCATCGTGTCAGCTGCCACGGCGAATAGCGGCGCATTCAGAGCCTCGGCACACGACGGGACTCGTGTCGGTGCGCTTACCCCGCCGTTTTTTATTTATTTTTATGGCCTTTAAATAACCAAGCGGGTGTCAAACCGGCGCCGGGTTGTCTGGTGCGATCGCAGGCCGGTTGCATTTGGAGCAGAGCTTAATAAGGGCCCGGATTATTGACTCTGCTGGGTTTTTGGTCCAATTTGGTGGTTGTTGTTGGTTGTTAGTAAAGTAGCCCAAGAACTAGTGAAATTTGGTGAAAGTTGGGCGAGAAACTTAAGTGATTGGTTGTTGTTGTTGTGGATCCAGGATTCTTACAATAATAACAATAATAATGAAAATCACACATTTGTCATGAGATACTTTTTTTTTGGATTGCAAGCAAATAGTAAATGTATGTTGTGTGTCACTGTGTGTATTTAGACCTAGACGCAGATTGAGTGTAAAGTAACTGAGTACATTTTACACCAGTACTGGACTTAGGTACAGCAGATACTCGAGTATTTCCATTTTGTGCTAAAATAACACATTTTAGAGGAAAATGTTGTGAAGTTTCCTTTTAATAATGTCAGAAATAACTCACTAATGTACTATGTACTACTTTACCGGGACTTCTACGTACCTAGGAAGTATTTTCCACTATATTTGTAATTCATTTGGATATTTCTTCACTTTGATTCATTGCTGTGAGATTGAGAAACGGTCTCTCAGCTCCTGTCGGGCGATTGTGCCGCCTCAGTGAAGCGTTGATGCTTTTTAGGAGTGCTGCGTGATTGGACGAAATAAAAGCTGGCGTTTCACGCTGAATTAAACAAGTGCCCGCTCATCATTAATGGACCCTTGACAGGAGTGGCCCTTCCCCGGCTGCAGGTTGTGACTGGCAGTATACAAACAGCATTGCGACATCGGTGTTTTAGTATCGCCATCTGGTAATGTGACCTGTCTTTTGCTTTTTTATTTCTCCGTTTGACGGTGAGGATGTACGCTACCGGAGACTCAGAGTTAGTTGTTTTTACTCGTCTATTTTCTCCAGTTCAACTGTTCATTTTGGGTCAGTTTAGACACACACACACACACACACACACACACACACACACACACACACGTATATATGACTATAAAGCAAACATTTAGATCAGATTAGTGGGAATTGTCACGTTTCTGTAAAAAGCTTCCAGCCGACCTGAACAGTTTCTACTATTCTTCACTGATGTCATGTCTTAAATAACATTTGATATCGTTCCACCTAGTGTTACAGACTGACACGCATACCGAGTCGTGCACAACCTTTTATTACGTGTCCGTCATCCGGACAGTCAGACTCAGTCAGAAAACAGAAATAAAACATCTCGCTCGCTTCCTTTTTCCTTTCCTCACTTTTATTATTTTTTGTTTTATCAAATATTTTTGCATTATCTTTCATGCCGCTACAGAATTCACACAAGCTGTTTTTTGTGTCTTTGACAGCTTTATTTTCCTTCTCAAGCGGCTTATTTTCTGATTTGCAGCATCCTTAAAAGTCTCAAATCCTTCATTAGGTGTCTGCAGCGGCTTCTTTCTTTTTTCTCCCTGAAATGTAAATCAATGTTTGCAATCCCCGTAGTCTCTGCAACAAATTCCTCTTCTCTCCGTCCTCAACTGTAGTAATTTCCCTCTGAATAGAAAAAAAACATGACAACTTTATTTATATATTTGTTTGGTTGCTTGTTTATTCATTCATTACTTTCTCTCTCCTTTTAATTCAACGAGTGTTTGCTGAGTGTGCAGGCCTCCGTCTCGGGCGTCGCCCCGCGGCGCTCTCTCACAGCACGCCAACTCCCGGCTCTCACTTTTCTGCTGATGGCGACCCGAGCAGCTCAGTTAGGGGATAAGTGCTTTGCTGAAGGGCACGTAGGTTGGAGATGGTAACTTAGAGGGAAGTTAATTTACCTGCCAACGCTTCACGCTCGCAGCCGGTGTGAGGAATTATGTTGCAGAAGAAATTCCAGTTCTCTGCTCCGTCTGATAACAGATGTGTCCCTCTCAGTGAACGCTAGACTTTAGGCATTATGTAGGTAATGCAATGAGAATGAGGTGCAGCATGAGGCACAGAGCGGTTCAAAAACGTGTATCCGTCGTAATAATAATAATAATCAGCTTTTGTCTAGATTTAAATGAAAGGATGAGGCGGGTGTTGTTCTACATTTCCTTTATTGTCTACAAAGCTAGCGATGTGTTAGCTCGTCTAGTCGAACACATTCACCTTCTTAAAAAGAGTTCGCTGTTTCCTTTAACGGCCGACTACTGTAGTTTCTTGCAGAATGTTACTCCAACAACAGGAGGGGGAGGTGCATTCGTCGGGGACTATTTTCAGCGGCGGATGAATCCTCATTGACGGTGTGTGTGTGTGTGGGATTGAGTCAAACTAAACTACAGTGTGTGTGTGTGTGTGTGTGTGTGTGTGTGTGTGTGTGTGTGTGTGTGTGTGTGTGTGTTCATGCTGATAAAGGAACGCGTCTAGGGCTGCAGCTGACCATCGTTTTCACCGTCCTTAATTATTCTTAAATTCAGTGGTTTGGTCTTTAAAACGTCCTCAAACGTCTCGTTTTTGGGCATTGATTGAATGATGGTCCGTGACACGGCGTGGTAGTGCTTGTTGGTTGGCTGCTGCAGCCTCCTCCTTCCTCTGCCTTTAGTCCGGAGCTCACTGCTCCACGGTTCACATCCGAAGTGTCGCCCTCCTCGCAACGGCGTCCTGCGGTTCGGCCCCCGCGAGCAGCTGGAAGCTCCGTTATTAAGGCGGTTTTTACTTAAAAACAAGTGGTGATTAATTAGGAGCGATAGCTCTCTCTGCTCCTGCCTCCTCCTCGTCTCCTCGTCTCCTCCGGGGGGGGGGGTGTTTATAAAGAGTAGATGTTTCAGCGCTGAAAAGCCAAATATACACAGCCTGGATCAGAGAGCATGAGTTCTGTTTCAAAGACGGTTTGATCTTGTTTAGATTTTGATAAACACGGCCAGAATGTGAGCCGTCACATTACAGTAGATCTGTCTATGTGTGTGTGTGTGTGTGTGTGTGTGTGTGTGTGTGTGTGTGTGTGTGCTGATTATTTCACATGTAAACACGGGACCCGCTGTGTATCACTATTACAGCTTGTGTCAAACATGTAAACATCGGTGGAGCCATCAATCTTCCTCTTCGGGCTCACAAAGTGGACAGAGCTATTATGTTAAAAGCCCATTTTGCACTCCGACACGCGTTCCCCAACCAAAGATGGCTCCTCTCCTCCCCCCCCCCCCCCCCGCGGTGGGAGGAGCCCGGAGTATCGATAGGCTCATTGATTGATCGGCCGGTCCCCGAGGTGATTTATCCATTCATCTCGGTTTTTCCAAATGAGCTATGCGAGTGCTTTCCCGTCCAGAGGGAAACAAAGCGATGAGAATCCAGCGACTTATTCCGAGCCGCCGTTTGAATCCGGCCTTTGAATCTGCCGCATGTGTGTGTGTGTGTGTGTGTGTGTGTGTGTGTGTGTGTGTGTGTGTGTGTGTGTGTGTGTGTGTGTGTGTGTGTGTGTGTGTGTGTGCGAGCTGAAAATTGTTGTGCTGTGAGATTTAGAGGGAGATTCACTCAGGCAGAACACTTTACCCCATCACTGTACAAAGTCAATCTCCTCCTCCCGAGGTTTTGAGAAGAGTTTCGGGGCGTCCTGAGGTAGTTAAAAGTGCATCGACTGCGGACGGGCTGGTGGGATGTGTAGATTAATGCGGTGGAAAGCCATCCCTCAAAGTGCTTAGAATAATTAGAGTCAGGCTTCCAACAGAATGGGCATGTCACCGGAGGAAATTGTATTTTTATTTACTGTGTCGGGTCTCCCTTGGCCTCCCTCTCGCTCTGTCTCTGCCTCTCCACCATTTGTATGGAGCTCCGGTGTTCAGGCGCCGGCGGTGTTTCTTCAAAGTGTCTTAAAGGTGCTGTCAGCGCTCCGTGATGCATCTCTCGGATTTGTATCGCCGCGTGTTTTCCACGTGCCGGCGCACACCATTTGTATTCGGCGCGGGGCCGTTTGTATTCAGGGGAGGAAAAAAGGAGATCCGAGCTGTGTGTGTGTGTGTGTGTGTGTGTGTGTGTGTGTGTGTGTGTGTGTGTGTGTGTGTGTGTGTGTGTGTGTGTGTATTCACCTCCGTATCACGGCTCACAGCTCTGTGTGTGTGTGTGTGTGTGTGTGTGTGTGTGTGTGTGTGTGTGTGTGGGTCTGCGGCGTACTACACAGGAACTGGACTCAGGTACGATAAGTACTTGTAGTACACTTTGGTATCTCAGTTTTAGGGAATGTTTTTAATGAAATAATTTACTGTTAACTACCGTACGTAGCGAGGAGTGTCTTCACCTATATTTGTAATTAATTTAGATATTCATTGCCGTGAGACTGCGGAACGTACTTTTAGTGCGCGAGATGAGAAACAAGAACTCTCAGTTCTCGGTTTATGAGCCTCGACCCGCATCGCGTTGCTCAGCAAAACGTCGTTGGATTCATTCAAATACATAAAAAAAAGAAAAAAAAAAGGGGAATAAAAACTCTCGAGAGACAGTCGGTAATAAAAGGACGGAGTGTTGAACACACTACACTATAAACACTGATGTCAGACAGAACCTTTAGGTATTAGACACAAACGTATCGTCAGCATATCAAACGATGCATTAATAACCTGGAACACAATTAGAATAATAGAACACGAATGCGTACTTACACGCCGATAATGCTAGTATTATCTAGACCATAGTAGTAGTTTGTTACATTGTAGTATTGCCTTCATAGCGGTGTGTGTGTGTGTGTGTGTGTGTGTGTGTGTGTGTGTGTGTGTGTGTGTGTGTGTGTGTGTGTGTGTGGCTGCATGTTGAGGCATCTCCCGGTGGACAGCGAGGTGGGCCATTGATAAATTGATCACAGTGAAATTGTGGAGTAGTGAGACATGCTCTAAATCCCTCCCCCATCGCTACGCATCCCACGCACACACACACACACACACACACACACACACACACACACACACACACACACACACACGCGGCTCTGGCATCAATTATTGTGGATTGCGGGGTTGACAGAGTGTAAACCAGGTGCCAGCCCTCAATCCAATTAAAGAGATTTAATTGGAGAAAATAAATGGAGTGTGTCCACAAAGTGCTGGCCTACCTACATTTAGTAGATTTTTTTTTTTTCTATTTTTCTTTCCCCCCTACCTTTCTGTAAAGTAAGGTTTTGTTTATGAAACAACGATTGGATCCAATAAAGCCTCGAGGCTGTTGCTTTACCCAGACTGCCTTGCTCCACAGGTCAGTAATGCAAACAATCCAATTCCTCCCGTCTGAGCGCCGCGCTGGCGTGTAGAAATGGGATTATTATCTAAAACGGGCCCAGCAGGTGTTCCTGTGACACCGTGTCGTTTTTAGGGTTGTGTTTTTGGCCCCGGTGCAGAGATGCTTTTAAAAGTCTGACAAATAGACCCTTTTTCTTTTACAGCCGACGCACGTTGGAAAAGGAAGGGTTGTTTTCCGACATTTAAACTCAAGTTCAACGGCGACACGTGTCTCACTTTAACTGGTGACTCGGGTAAAGGGCTGTCGCAGATAATTAACGCAGATGGGTTTGTATTAAAGATAGATTGAAGGCCGTGGCGAGGACGGCGTCACTGCGAGCGAAGTCGGGTTGAGAGTCGCCGGTTAACACGGTCGCTGGTTTAACCGAAACACCGGCTGTCTGCGAGCCCAAGCTGTTGCACCTCGTGACGGGTGCTGTTTCCTCACTTCCTGTTGTCGGCCGTCACAGTTTGAGGAGGAGCTGACGGAGCTGGAGAGGGGCTAAAGTGTGGCGCTCACGGTGGTCCCGACTTTTCCACACCTAGTCTCTTTTCTATTCAAATGTGTCCCCTGGGGGGACGAGAGGAGTGTGGCTCATCCTCGTCACCAATTACCCCCCCCTCCTCTCCTCACCAGGGACAGACATGCATAATTCAGGATTGTTATCCGTCTGCTGCTACCCCCCCCCCCCCCCCCCCCCCCCCCCCAACACACACACACACCACACACACACACACACACACACACACACACACAGTCTGACTGCACATCAATGAGTCACCCCCTCCTCTCCGTTGAGGGAATCATATGGAGCCAACAGGGGACTCCACAAGCATGCAACTCCCTATAATTGGAATGAAAAAAAACACCCAAAACAGGGTGTGTGTGTGTGTGTGTGTGTGTGTGTGTGTGTGTGTGTGTGTGTGTGTGTGTGTGTAAGGGGGGGGGTTAATGCTGTATCAGGGATCTGGCGAGAGCAGCCTAGGTGTTCAAACAGCCGTTCAGCAGTGTCAACCGGCAGACTGGGGGCGACTGGGCGTTGCGTACGTTGGCCCACTCGTTAGCCGACCGGGAGAGGAGTCGGTGGAGCCGGAGGGGGGTTTTAACTCGGGGGGGGGGGGGGGGGGGGGAGAAAAAAACCCTTCAGAGTTTTGGTTTCATCTTCCTGAAGAAGACAGATTTTAACCGTCTGAAGCGCTGCAGCCGTGGGACTGGAGGCAGTTTCCTTAAAGAATAAAATAAAAAAGAATCTCCTCCCGGCTTCCTGCTGCGAGCAGCTCTGTTTCCCCGGGTTGCCCCCCCCCCCCCCCCCCCCCCCCCCAACCTCTCTCTCCTCACCACACTCACCTTTCTCTCTCTCTCTCTCTCTCTCTCTCTTTCTCTCTTTTCAAACATCACAGGAACAAATCAGCAGACAAGCGATTGTACAAGTTTTCTCAAGCTCTCAAGAATTACCGCCGTTTCATCACGGATAATCACAGTTAATAACCCTTCTCATTAAGGAGACGAGAATCACGGGTCATTAATATTGTTAATATCTTCTCTCCCTCTCCTGCTCTTCTATCGCTCTCACCCCCCCCCCCTCCCTCTCCCTCTCCCTCTCTCTCTCTCTCTCTCTCTCTCTCTCTGCGTGCCAGAGGGAGTGGAAACAAAAGGATGACTGAAAAAGAGCTTAGCGCGACAGTGATTAACCGATAGGGCTAGATGGGCTGTGATGAATCAAAGTTATCTCTCAAATCTTAATAAGTGGAATTAGCCCCTGATTAGATGAGCTCTGGCTGCAGCGGGGGGGGGGGGGGGGCTGCAGTCGGCATTTTTCACTTCAAAGAATCCCGCACATGTGTAAACCTGTTCCTTATTCAAGACGAGGGGGGTCAGGACAGAGCAGAGGAACGGCAGCGATGACACGAACAGCGCCGTTACAACCTGTTCTCCCAGAATCCGGTGGGTTTATCTCGCTCCTCTCGGCTCCCCTCGTCGTCGTCGTCGTCGTCCCCCGACATGCTCCGGGGTCCGGCGGGGAGGCGTCGGTGTCTCCGTGACAGGGTCATAATGAGAGTGGCACTCTCTCTCCCTCATTTGCATATGTTTGCCATTGTCACAGCGGTCAAGGGAATGTCACGTCGAGATTCCTGCATGCTTAAGTAATGGCATTTTGTCCCCACGAGGAACTCCTCACCCCTCCATCATAATCCCAGCATGCTGGTGGGGGGGGGGGGGGGGGAGACTGAATTAACATGACAATCAGCTGATTCTAAAACAAATGTTGCCAGTTTTCAAAAGGACTCATCTGCAGTCAGAAGAGCGGCTCGACCGACACTGACGCCGCCGCGGAATTGATTTACGGATTTATACGACCACGAACGGCAGAACGTCTCCGCCGTTCGGTTATCGGTTTTCATCTGACGCTCGGGTCTTTATCCGGAGTGATCGATGGCAATCTCCGAGCAGCGAGAGACGCTCGCGCTTCTTTTTTTTTTTTTTAATAGAACGCGTGCCGATGCTGCACTTTGTTTTCGGACACAACTTTAGAAGAGAAAGTTCTCCGGTGTGTTTTGTGACGGTGGGGGGGTCAAAGCGGCACGCCGTCTGTTTCTTAATAAATGAGTCTAAACACCAAACCGGGACGCAAGAAAATCCAGAATCCTGACACCCAGTCTGGAGTAATTAGTCCCAGATGTAAATATCTGTTATGCAACAAAAGAGGCAACAGCACTGAAACAGACAATTATCTCCTCTTATGGCGTTGGCAAATGCTCTGAGTCTAACCATGTGTAACTGATGGCTTCTTCACGGGCCCTCCAGGCTTATTTGGATGTGTTGTTGCTTCTTTATTCATTTATTTATTTATCTACGTGGGTTTTTTTTTTGTATTTAGTTTTTTTTTTTTTGTTGTGCCGTGCCGAGCCCGAGCCCCAGACGGAGACAGACAGGTTCATTACATGTCACCGGAGTTCAAAGTGATCCTCCGTCTACTCTGTTTATTAAGTGGCGCTCCGGCGTCTCTGAGGTATAGTAACACTCCGCAACCCCAACCCCCACGTCTGTACGCGCGCAACCCCGCCGCCGCCGCCGCCGCCTCCACCGCCGCAAACGTAATGAAGAAAATCAGCAAGGGATCGAGCAAAATGAACTCTCTTTTTTTTCTAACACCGCCCGTCCGAAGGGCCGCGGAGCAAATAAGTGAGGCCCAATAACGAGGAAAAATCACGTTAAGAGGCGATGAAACACATGTGACGTGTGAAAACTATTACGCCTCTCGGGGAAGAAGAACAAGAAGAAGAAGAAAACAGCGGCGGGAAACATGCTGGAAACCTAAATTGACTCGGACGTGGAGGCGAAGACACCCGAGTGTTTATTTCCACGAATTGATTTTTTTTTTTTCTTCCCACAAATGAGGTGGAATAATGGAAAGACGGGAGGTTTTTTTTGAGAGAGAGAGAGAGAGAGAGAGAGGGGGGGGGGGGGGAGGAAATACGAGACACAACAATAACTCTCTCCTGTTTGAAACCATAAACCGACTGTAGTGGTGGGAGGAAGACCGCGATTTTGTTGAGGTTGGGGGGTGTTGTGAATCTGCACCAAATTGGCTGCTCCCCCCCCTCCCCCCCCTCTCTCTCCAGACATGGTGCTATAATTGGTTGACTGGGGGGGGAGGAAGATCTGCTGCACCAAATATGTGCCTCATCACGAGAAACTCAGCTGAAGGTGTTCAATCGTCGTCGTTGTTGTTGTTTACCTCACCTTGGATTCACCGTGTGCCGGTGTTCTGGTGACTAACGCTCTGGTGAGCTCGGTGAAGTAAAGTCACGTGTGGCTCGCCCCCTAATTAAAAACGGACCCGACCAGACAGCCTTTATTTACGCGCCTTCAAGAACAAAATGAACGCCATGTTGCCCGCTGGAAAATCATCTCAGGCCGTCTCTCTCTCTCTCTCTCTCTCTCTTTTTTTTTTTTTTGCGGCGCAATTAACTCGAGCATCAGCAGCAGAGCCGGGGACAACGAGGGGCTTTCATGCAGCTGGCTGAGAAGAAGAAGAAGAAGAAGAAAAAGAAAAAACACTCCAGTGTTTCGTTTGCGTTGCATCAACTGATTGCCGTGCGTTCGGCCTGCGCTCAGCCGCGTCACACTCTTCCCCACAAAACTCTGCTGCCTCGGCTCGCTCCGTGACACCCCCCCCCCCCCCCCCCCCCCCCCGGGCGGGGGATTCATCCCAAAGTTTCTGCCGCCGTCACCGTCGGAGGTCATTAAAAAAACGTGCGTTGTTGTTCTAGAGAGGGGGAGCGCGACGGCTGCAGAGCTGAAAGATTCACTTACGTCTTCTGTAATCTGACAAAGCAAAAAAAAAAAAGGGGAGCTTGTGTACATTTTTTAGCGGTGAAGGGGGACGGGACGGCGACGCCTTCTGCTAAGTCAACATTTAACCGTTCGTGCTGTTCAGATTATGCAAAGACACTTGCGGAGCTCCTTCATAAATCTGTTTGAGTTGCTCGGCGTATGGAATCGGGAGGAGAGGACTATTGGCGCGGTACGGTAGGGGCCGATGCAAAAAAGCGGGGAAAGGTGATCTTCCGAGCCGCAGCCATAAAGCTGCCCCACTCCATCACGGCGGCCGAGCGGCGAGATTGATCAGCGCCCCGCTCCCCATTTGAGTGATTTCCCTCCGGATTCAACGCAACGCAATTAGTCACCCCGCTGTATTTCGCCTCCGCGTTGCTCTCTGACCCTCTGAGTCAGTGCGGCACTCTGCCGATATGAGTTCCTCCTAACAGCTCGCCGTCGTCTCTCTCTCTCTCTCTCTCTCTCTCTCTCTCTCTCTCTCTCTCTCTCTCTCTCCTCCGAGCCTCTCAGCGGCGCCGCTAAAGAGGATCACGGATGGCTGGCGAGCGGCCAAGACATGACCTGCTGAGACAAAATATATAGCCTCCATGTACGGAGGGGGAGGGGGGGAGGGGAAAGTCTCTCCGGGAATGCTGCATGCTGGGAGTTTCTCTCAGCAGTGGGCATTGCCACCTCTCTGACCTCTTTGGCTCCCGATGCTGACTGTAAAAACAACCCCCCCCCCCACCCCCCCCCCCCCCCCACCCCAAAAAAAAAAGCAGACTCCTCTCCAAAAGTGATCTCCTTAAGTAAAGGGTGTCCAATCCAATTTTACACCAGCAGAGTGCTTAAGATTAGAGATAGTGTTTTTTTTTTATTGTGCTCTTCGGTAATAGGAGTAGAAGGGGTGAAAGGAGAGATGGAGGGAAAGAGGAATGGAAAGGAAAGGGAGATCGATAAAGCGCTCTTTCTCTCTCTCTCTCTCTCCGGTTTTCGCCTTTTATTCTTCGTCGTCTTCGCGTCCGTGGAGACGAGGTTTGGGCGGCGTTGAAGCTCTTCCCTCTCCTCTACCGGGCCTGCAGGTAGAGAACCGGCGGACGACTCGCCGGCGGCCGTTAATGAACCGCCGGTGTCTTGTCGGCGCCGCCGGTTTGCAGCAGATTATCTTGACGCCGGCCTCAAACAACAACAGAAGGGCGAGCGGTCGCACTGGGACGACCACAGCTCCCTTGATTTGCACCGGGGCTTTTATTTTTTTATTTTCTCCTCCCAGTTCACATCCAGTCGAATAACTCGTTTGTCACATACATCAGAGGGAAGAGGAAGATCACACGAGAGCCGGCGTTACTTTGTGTTTCGCTAATGAGGCCTGTGCTCTCCGCCTTCCTCGCTCCACTTCGGCGTCGCCACGACGAGTAGTTTTCTCTTTCTCCGGCGCGCTGAGCTCCGGGGCTTTTATCCTGTTTGTGTGTCACTCGGCTCAGTCTCGGGCCCTTTGACACAGATACGCTGGCCCGAGCCCCCCCCCCCCCACCCCCCCCACCCCTCCGTTTGAGATCCTGACCGACCCGAGCGAACACTCGAAGGCAGATTTAACAAGTTTACTAGAACGCGTCGTGACAAATGCAGAGCTGAGGGGTGAAGAGTCCGGTACTAGAAACAAGGAACTGTCAAATAAATAGCTGATATCGAGCAAAACAAGGAGCCGAAAGCAGAAGCTCTCTTACAGCTCGCTCATCAGACGGAATAAAGCACCAAAAAACACGAGCTCTTTAGATTCATGACCTGACAAGAGTCCACAGAATACAGGCTGCGCTGATCAATGCAACAGTCCAAGTCTACATTGTTTACACGCACACTTGTGCATCCAGTTTAAGTCTGATCCCGGTTTGATCCTATCTGGGATCTGATACTTCGGGTTTTTTTCGGCTCTGTGTAAAAAATGATTCCAACATTCTCCAGGTTTTTTTTGCAGCAGTGTGTGTGTGTGTGTGTGTGTGTGTGTGTCATTTTTCTTTTTGGCCCTCTCCAGGCTCTCTGGATAGTCTCGCATAGCGCTAAAAGAAAGATCAGATAACGGAAGGAAGGGGAGTACGCGCCCAACGGGGAGGTTCGGTACCCACGGTGGTATCCTCGCACAAACGAACGGTACCCTACCAAAGAGTTGTGCCTCGTTTGTTCTGCATTTTTCCTACGAAAAGTCCAGCAGCGCGTGTCAGTTTCCTCTACGATCATACGGTCTTAGGTTAGGCTTAGGCAACGAAAACTAAGGAAGAGATCGTGCCGTTATCGAAGTACGCAAGTTAGACGGTTTACGGTCCAGGAAGTCCAACTTTGATCGATACGTCCAAAGAGTACGAAGGCTTATCTGATGGCATAATACAGCAGCAGCTGTTTATAAAACCACGAAGGAGACTTTTGCAACTCACCGTGACAATGCTGTTGTTAGAGCACAGCTCACCGCTCGTGCGATCATGCGGTGACGGTCGCCAGGCTTCGTCTTTGCATCGGCGGAGTCCAAAACCGACAGAAGAGACATCCCGCGTTTCACTTCGTTGGAGCCGTCGGGTTCTGACGGATCTAAGCGACGCGGACGCGTTTCGACTCGGACAGAGAGCGCCGCGTTGCGGGACGACGCCGGCAAATAGCTCGCGGGCCCAAAGTTGCGACGGGTTCCACCTCTGTGTGCGTCGTGTTGCCCGAGGCCTCCGCTCCTAATGAGGAGCCGGTGTGTTTCTAAAGGGGCCACAGCGTCCCGGATTAAACCCAGCTAGTGTAACGAGATCTCTCTGAAACCGGGTTTTTTCCGATGTCTATATCATGTTTTCCCCTATTTTTTTTTTATTTTTTTTTTACAAACACACATTAGAGCTCTGTGGGAGGGTTCTTGACACCGACGAACTAGAAGACATAACCGGAGCTTTGATCCACCGTAATGAGTCGAGAGCAATGCACCTTCCATGTTTGCAGCCCGCTGAGCCCCCCCCCCCCCCCCCGTCTCTGCCGAACTGCCGAGCTCCTGGTTTAAAAAAAAAAAAAAAAAAAGGACACGGAATCCGGTGGCAGTCGCACCGGGAGGTCGACCCACCCCGTTCTCCTTTTCAAAATGGGCGCTTAGAAATTTGAAAATTGCCAACACGGAGAGAGCTTCCTTGAATTAGGATGCCCCGGAATGCGAGTGTGTTATATAATGCCATGACTGGAGGGAGAGGAAAAGTAGAGCACACGGGTAGAGATTAAAAAAAAAAGAAAAGTTTCTGCATAAAAAGAGAAGGGAGGGGGGGGGGGGAGCATGAAAGGGAAAAAGGGGGAGCATGTGGGGGGGGGGTTGAGGGAGAGACAGAGGGGGTTGGAATACAGTATAATGAAAGAGAGAAGGGGGATTAGGTCAGGCAGGAGCGAGGGTCCGCTCCCCCGGCAGCAGCAGCAGCCTTGAGGCTCCCGCCGGCTGCAGGAAGCTGGTCAATCCCTCTCTCAAGGCTCCTCTCTTCTTCTTCTTCTTCTTCTTCTTCTTCTTCTTCTTCCTTTTTTCATCTAGATAATGGAACATTTCCTTAATTGGCAGAGCACGGTTTAGGCCGAGGTTTGTTTGCCAACGCGTCAAGAGTAGAATTATTTCCACTACATTTACAGCCTAGTGTCTCTCTCTCTCTCTCTCTCTCTCTCTCCTCTCTCTCTCTCTCTCTCTCTCTCTCTCATTAAAAAGCGCAGCCTCCTCCTGCCCAGATAGAAGCTTTTTTTTTTTTTTTCCTGAGGAAGTCTGCAGAAAGAGGCCAAACATCACGGCAGCAAGGAACAAAAAAAAAAAAAAAAACCCAGGGAGAATATAACACATTTATCTCCTATCTCACCATCCCCAGTCAGCTTGTAAAGGAAGAGACAGGAACTTCTCTATCTGTTTACTGTTATTGTTTTTCTCCAATCATAAACCCTCACTTCTGGCTGCAATCGCGCTGCCTTCTCCTCCTTCTCTCTTATCGAAAGAGTTATGCATTGAGCTCGCATGATCTGTATCTTTAAATTTGATTGAGGGAATTTGCAGGGGGTGTTATTGGATTTCGGTGTTATTGTCTCACCTTTTTCTTTTTTTTTCCCCCACCCCTCTGTGTTTTTAATGTCGGGATGGATACCCCGTTCTCCGGCAGCGCTGATCTCGCTGTGCCGCTCATTAGTCTGGATTGGCAGAGCCCGTATAGCGCTCCTCCACAATAAGACGCGCGCACTTCTGTAGTCCGGCTATTACCGGGTTTAACAATGTGCACCCGGCAGAAAAGTCCATTATTTCTGCAGCTCATCATCTCAAGCATCCACACGAGACAAAGGGTCTGTGGGAGCCGCTTCGTTGCAAGAGGACCATCTATCACTTAAGTCGGGAGCGGAGACTCAGAAACATATGCGGTGCAGATACCACATACTGAGACTTCTGGAAGCATATGGAAAGTTTGAGAGTTGGGGTTTAGTTTTCAAACGCTTTCAAGAGCCGTAGTTGGTTCTGTTTAGTCTGGATCGGTTCCACCGTGAACAAATTAAAGAAGATCAAAAGGAGATATGTATTTGCTGAGGGGTCGGGTCCTGTGCCCCCGAATCCCTCCTTCAGTTCATCTCAAAGTACTTCATCACCATTTTTGGACGTTTTGCAGAAGTCCAACTCAGTCCCTTTCCCACTCCTGTGCAACCTGTTGTTTACCTGTTGTGTACCTGTTGTGTCCATCTCAACAGAACGCCGGTGTTTTGGGTTGACTTCCTGCAATACTTGGCATGGAACCGGTTGTTTTGGACCAGAGTACGATTACTAAACCGGACTAAATGACGGCTTGTGGGAGCTTCAGACACCAGCTGAACGTGTCTCCAAAGAGTTTCAAAACTGAAAGTACCAAAGAGGCACTTGACATTTAAACCGGCGTCACTCTCGGTCGCGTCCTTCTCCTTCACTGCATCCTTGTTTTGCTCATTCTCTTATGGGAAACTTCCTGAATTTTTTTGCTAGTTTCAGACATTTAATGTTTGCCAAGATTCTTGTACGGCAAAACTGCGTTTGAGATTTCAACACGGTGGCCAAAAAAAAACACATCAGACGAGCGTCCTCGTTTTTGGCGCCCGCCAGGAACAATTCCAAAAAGCACCGTGAGCGGTGGGAAACGCTCCTACAGTGAGACGCAGGTTCGTGGTTAAAGTGGGCGAGCGGAGCTCGGAGAGGCAGCAGCTGCTACTTTAACAGACCTGTCACCGGAATCAAAGGCCCTAATCAAATTTTATCAATTAATTGATCTTCCTCTTGCGCTTTGCCACGAGTGCAATTGAGATTCCCCCCCTGACTCTTGCCCCGCCGACAGCGAGCCGTGCTCTACAACATAAACTGTGTTCATTAGCGGTGATCAAGGGATTCTGTAATGTGAGCTGAGATGTGACGTGACGGCTGTTTCCCCCGACCCGGACTTAGTTGGTTTTTTTGCAGGACAACTCTCCCCCCGGTTGCCCTTTTTCCCCGAATCGCACCGGTGAACTTTGGCGCCGCTTGTACCCGGTGGAGTACTTTTAATCCGTAGTTCTAACGATTCGCCTCACGTTGTGCGTTTTTTGTGTCCTCGCAGGGTAACCAAGAGGCCACTAACCCCCCAGAAGCGATGGCCCAGCCGTACACCCCCAGCCCAGTACCCGCCTCCCCCACAGAATGGCATCCCCGCAGAGTTCGCGGCACCGCACCCCGCTCCCGACACAGGATACACCGGGCAGAGCCGGGTCCCCGAGCACGCCATGACCCTCTACACGCCCACACAGACGCACAGCGAGCCGGCCGGCACTGACAACGGCACGCCCGCCATCACCGCCACCACGACCGCACCGGTCAGTGTCCTTCATCATCTGCAAACACTGTTCTCAACACGCTGTCAGCAAGTAAAATATATTATTATCACTATTTTACCTTTTTATTTCATTTCTTTCCTTCTCTTCCTAACGTTGATGATGTCTAGAGAAAAAGTATAATGTGTAAATGTGTATTGATTTCAAATTATAATTGGTAAATTCTGATTCTTGCCATTTTTTACCATTGAAGCTGCAGTCGGTAACAGAAATAACTGAAAACTATAACTGTATCCAAGAGGTGAGGACTCCAGTCACATGTCTTCGACTCAAGTCACAATTTGATGACTTCTGGCTCGACTTGACAATTAAAAAAAGACTGGTGACTTCACTAGGACTTGACCCTTT